>NC_068340.1:793873-1093873 GCF_014633365.1 Diospyros lotus
CACGCCCTTCTATTTATAGAACATAGAGGGCGAGGAATTACAAGATAGAAAATAACCGCCTACTGCTATTACAAGACTGCCCTGATTTACGTGCTTCTAGAAGTTTTTATTCTAACAACTTCTAACTAACACTATACTATTGAGCCCTAGACTAATCCTTAAGCAAATATTTCAACAATCGGTGCAAAGGTCTTTGGTAATCCACCCCATGGGTTTGTTTGTTATACCCTTTGCAACGAACCCTCGCCTCGTACCTTTCAATTGTTCCATTTGCGTTGAATTTTACGGTATAGACCCATTTGTAGCCAACCACTTTCTTTTCCTTGGGACGACGCACAACAATCTCCCATGTTTCATTCTTCTCCAAAGCTCTGTTCTCCTCCTCCATTGCATATGTCCAATTCTTGACCTTTAAAGCATCATATACTGTTTTGGGTATTTCGATTGAGTTCAAGGTAGAGAGGAAACTTTATGCTGAGAGGATAATAATCTATGTGAGGAGATGAAGTTCGTTATGGAATGTTGGGTACACTTTCGTGTTCCTTTTCTCAAGGCAATGGGAAGGTCAAGATCACAATTTGGATGGTCATCACAAGAAATAATACTGTTAGTTTCAGAACTGGGCAAACTCAAAGTGCATTACCTAAGCTTGGAGTTGGCTCTTGGACTTGCTTGAGAGGTTGTGACGGTTGTACTCTTTTGGAATACTATTTCAGCAGCTTTAGGTGGTTTGGTTTTGAGTTTCAGTAGGTTCAGTGGCATTGGCAGGTTCAGTTGCACTGGCAGTGTTAGGCTCAATCTCAGCATCATTGGCAGTGATGCTGGCAACATCATTGGCATCATTGGCAGTGATATCTGCGAACTGTTCAATGGTTTCTGGGGTGATAACATTGGTGAAGGTTTGGGAGGGTGAGGATGATGGTTTATCAAGTAGGTGTGTATATAGTTCTAGAAAAGAGATGGAACTTGAGCACACATCTTCATCTCTGAACTGCTCCCCCAAAAGATAAGTGGGGATTTATAGAAAGATTGAGACTCTTGGAATGTGACATCAAGAGAGACAAAGGTGTGTCTACTTGAAGGATCATACAATTGTAACCCTTTTGTGTAAAAGACTAGCCAACAAAGATGCACCTTTTTGCTCAGGGTTCCAATTTAGATCTTTGATTTTTATGGATATGTAAGAAAGCAATGCATTTTTGGGGATAGATTACGAATAGACACAATGTCTAGAGAGTGTTTGGACAATGTATTTATAGGACTATGATGGTTTAGGACTCTAGAAGGAAGGCGATTTGTGAGACAAGTAGCTGTTAGAATAGTTTGCCCCCATAGGAACATTGGAGCATTTGACCAAAATAGAAGAGCACGAGTGACTTCTAGGAGATGGCAATTTTTCTATCCTACCACTTTGTTTTGTTGTGGGGTTTCGACACATGAGAACTCATGAATAATACTCTCCCTTGTGAAAATGGAAGAGGGACTCTAATTGAAATAATCCTTTGCATTATTTGATTGAAACTATTTTATTTTTGCCCTGAACTAAGTAAAAATCATTTTTTTGGAATTGGGGAAGCATTAGCTAACTTCAAATTTATCTTTTATTGAAAACAACCAAATAGTCCTAGTGTAGTTATCAATAAAATAACAAACCATCATGCCCTATGAATATCGGGAATTTTTGCTAGCCCCCAAATATCAAAATGTATCAAAGAAAAAAGTTGGTTGCATTTTACTGAATTTATAGGAAATGAAGTACAACAATGTTTTACAAACTGACAAACCACACAGTGAAAATTTGGAACAACCATATCCTTGAAGAAAGAAGGAAACATGTGTTTTAAGAGAGAAAAGGTGGATGACTGAGTCGAAGATGATGTGCTTAAATTGTATGCTTATTTGACATGAGTAATGAAGGCTTGAGAGAGAGTGGATTGGTTTCCCTTTATTTGACCACATCCAAGATCCTTGAGGTATAGTACAACCCATCACATTCTCTAGCAAATCTAATCATCTTCCCCATGATTCAATCCTGAAAAACATAATGAGTCAAAGAACATTATTTTGCAATGGAGTTCTTTAGTAATTTTGTGAATAGAAGTAAGATTTTCTTGTGTTTCCATATTGTACTTGTTGGTTTCACCATGTCAACTAAGTGATGGAACACAACTATATCAATTATCTTCATTCACCACCATCTCATGAAACTTCTCCATATGAAGATGGTGTTGAAATTTCATTTTATCATTACTCCGCTAGGGGATGTTATCCACTGCCGGTCCTAAGTTCGAATAAAGGAGGAGGGTTGATTAGATAGCCAACAGCCAGCGTAAAACCTAGTCGGATCCAAATATGAATTCTAGACAAACTATCTGTTGGGGCGTAACCCATATAAAAGTCTAGAATTCATGCAGTCAACCCTACATAGTGGGATAAAGGCTGGATATGTTGTTGTTGTAGTTGTAGAAGTAAGATTGGTTCAAAGATTTGGGATATGAAGGACATTTTTAAGGGATATTGTAGGAGTAAGATTAAGGGTTCCCTACCCATCAATGTCAGTAGGTGCACCATCAGCTACGATAATTGTCTTTTTTAGAATGGGTTTATATGAATAAAAGAAAGTGACATTGTGGGTCATATGATCTATTGTCCCTGAATGTACAACCCATCTACCCAATTGTTTAGTATTAGATGCTTTAAAAGAATGAGTCATGAGACACATACCACTTCTGGCAAGAGAACAAGAACTTGAAGACTTGTCAAGGGAGTCAAGAAGATGTCTCAGTCTTCCTATGTTTTCTTTGTTGAATGTTGTAAACTCTTCCTTGTTTGATTGTGTGGTGTTAGTGGTTTTTTTTTTATTGGCCACATTAGCCTGGCTGTGCGTGTGGCCTTTGAAACCTCAAATCCATGCCAAAACTTGTGCCTTGCCATGCAGCTTAAAGCAGTCCTCCCGAGTATGATGCGGCTTGTTGTGGTAGGTGCACCTAGTTCATCTTTACTGGATGGTTTCCTTGATTCATCAGGCCTTAGATTCTTATTCCATTTATTTACTCCTCCAAGTCTACGAGAAATCATTGTTGAAGCCTCTTGTGTACAAGGTTCCAACATGACACCTCGTCGGCTTTCTTCAACATGAACAATTGAAAAACTCTCATGAAGAGTTGTAGGAACCTTACTAGGAATCTAAACTCTTATCTAGTCATATTCTGCATTCAGTCCTGCGAGGAATTCAAATACCCGATCATTCTCAAGAAGTTCTTGAACGACTCGAATGTCATGGTTGCACTCCAATTGCAGTTCACAATTATGGTCAATTTCCAGCCAAAGTCTTGTCAGTCAATTGTAATAAACAGTAACAGTCATGCTCCTTTGTTTGGTAGAACTGACTTGAACCTTCAACTCATAGATCAATGCTGCATCATTCTTCTTAGAGTATGTTTGTTGTAGATTTTCCCGTATAGCCTTTTGCAATGGTAAGAAACATTAGATTAGATTCTTACTAGTTTCTAGTTTCATGGAATTCTAGATCCTTCTCTTTCAGGGTGGTATCTATGAGATGACCTATCTTTTCACGTTCATTAAGAAACGTGCAAACCACCTGACTCTTATGTAGATAGTTCCATCCAGGTGGTAAAGTGGGTTCATATTCTAGAAATCACTTCTAGTTCTTGTAGTGGTGAAAGTCGTCGGTGTGGCCAACGATTCACTCATACCTTCTGAAGAAATATCATTAGAAACAATTGACATATTGTGAAGGAGAGGGAAGAACGAATAAGAGAACTGCAATGAAGGCAGAACTGTAGATATGTAGTGGCAGCAATGAAGGCCAGAAAAGCAATGAAGGGCGAAAAAAGAGAAAAAGATGCCCTAGAAAAGAGGCTCTAATACCATGAAGATTTTTTGGTAATCTCGTATATTCACATAATCAATTTACATTGGTATTTAAGGTGGACCCCGAAACCTTCATAAGGAAACTAGAAAACTAACCCCTAAGAAAACTAACTACTAAAGAAGCCTGTCTCCTATGGAAACCTGTACATTAGGAAGCTAACTAATAAGGAAAAACTATCTATACATTGAATACCTATACATTAGGAACCTAGAATCCCTTAATTTAATCGATATAACTTCATAATCTTTGTTATTCAACGTTAGATAAATCAAGTAAATAAGCAATAAGTCCAAGTTTTCAAATGATAGGAAAGGGGCCACTAGCTCGAGCATGGAGTTCGAATGGATTATTTCTCGATGCTGGTGAAATTTGGTTGGGTTGTGTTTCCATATTGTACTTGTTGGTTTCACCATGTCAACTAAGTGATGGAACACAACTATATCAATTATCTTCATTCACCACCATCTCATGAAATTTCTCTATATGAAAATGGTGTTGAAACTTCATTTCATTATTACTCCGTCAGAGGATATTATCCACTGCCGGTCCCAAGTCTGGATAAAAGAGGAGGGTTGCGTTAAGTAGCCGACAGTCAGCGTAAAACCTAGTCGGATCCAAATATGAATTCTAGACAAACTATCTGTTGGGATGTAATCCACATAGAAGTCTAGAATTCATGTAGCCAACCCCACATAGTGGGATAACGGCTGGATATGTTGTTGTTGCTGCTGGTGAAATTTGATTACCAAGCCCCGCCTTAGGTTGACTAAAGTTTGACAGGAACGTACTGGGTGACTTGGATTGACCTAGCTCTAGACTTTGGTCGACCAACGATTTCCAGAGACTTCCTTGCTCCAGATTCCTTAGTCAACCGGAGTTCACTAGACTGCAAACCCTGCATTTTTTTTTCTCTTGCATTTTCAATAATCAATTTACACCTCATGCATCTGATGTCATATACATACATCTAGTGTAGGTTATACTTGATCCATTGTTTCCTTAAACTGCTTCACCGAGGCTATTGTTTTTGGTTTCTTCTCAGGCAGCGGTAGCAGCCCAGTCAGCTGTTTTACATGACCTGAAGGAAGAACCTCCGATTCCTAAAGTCCAGGTTAGATTCCTATCTATTTCGTAATTGTCTAGTTTTTTAATCTATACCCTTTTGTGGTACTATCCATACATGTTATTTGCATACATTTTTGTTCTTGTCCATGCTCCGAAGCTATATGAAAATCTGATAGTGAGGTTCTGGTATGATGATTTAGTTAAGCTTAGCTAGAGCATCTTGGATCTACATAGTTTAAGATCACTTCTTGGGGTCCAGGGCTACAATGGCATTGGAAGTGATTAGCGATCAGATGATGCTTAGACAGCAACTTTGTTTTCTACGAATGAGTTGTCATGCATATCATATGTAGGCAAGAAAACATGAACTAACCTGATTGTTGCATAATTTCTTCTGCTATGGCTGGAATCTGCAGGTTAGTCTGCCCTATTGGGAGGAAAAATTATTATTATTATTATCATTATTATTATTTTTTGGGGTTTGCTAGTCCTATTACTAGTAAAATTCTAATATTAGGCTGTTCTCAACCTTAAACCATATATCCCATTACAGGAAGACAAATTAGTTGGGAGGAAGAATACAGCAACTCGTCCTTCAGGTGTGAATATAATAGTGAGGCCACAAACAAAGAAAGCAAAGACAGATATGGGGTCGAGGGAAGATGCTTCGGCTGCAGAAAAATCACCACATGTTGGTAGTACCCAAAAACCTTTGGATGTGGAAAAGACACATGACGGTGGTGATGGTCAGTACCATATTGTTGCTAACACTGGTTTAGTTTCGTACAGTGATGAAAGTGATGATGACTAGACAGGTCAGTCGCATATTTTGGATTGAGTTTTTTGTTAATTCACTTGCTCTCTTAGTTTGGAGGTAGTTTTCTCTAAGAGTTATGAGTTACCCCAGATTTTTGAGCCATTCTGTCAAGTTTATGGTGGAGTTTTGTTGGCATTGTTGTGACTCTTTGAAATCAAAAAACAAATCTGATCCCCTTACCCTTGTTGAAATAACAAATCTCATGTTAACCTTTTGGTCGACTTTACCACCCTGCCCATGAAATTAAAAAAAAAAAGAAAGAAAAAGAGTCCATTTTTAGCAATGAGAACACTGGCAAATAATCCATTGTAGTCCGAAATTTCAAAGATGGTGAGTGCTTCCCGAACAAATAACTAGTAAAATCTTGCGACGCGACTGGTGAGGCTGCATGTACCTGACCAGCAGCCAGCAGGTAACAGTATATTGTTAAAGATACAGTATGGTATCTTTCTTTTTCTTTTGAGAAAAAGAAATTAAGCAAAAGACTTCACCACTCTGCTGTATGCGGCTGGCATGGTGATTGTGATTTGTGACCACTGACTTAATGGATATGTAGGCCGCCGCATATGATGGATGTCCATTCATTCACGAGGAAGGAAGCCCAGAGCAAGCAAGCAAGCAAGAATCATGGGGAATGCGACTTGGCGTATACAAACAACAAAAAAGGCATCCATCCATCTAACAAGAACGTTTGCATGGGGACGTCCACTGATTAATTTCAGCTTCTTATTATTATTTATTATCGTTATTCCACCGCTATATATATAATATATCCTTGCTTAATTTCAGAACGTTTGAGTAGTTGTTAGGGTGCATGGCATGGGGACGTCCCATTCTCTCGTGATGGAGGAATTGTCAATAATAATTAGATTCTTCTTCGATCTAATCTGTTTGATGATGATCAAACAGTGCTTCCATTAATAAATTATTATTTGGGGTATCACCTCGTCTTTTAACAGTAACTGGACATGATCATACGTCATAACTCGATTGTTTTTAGTGGGCTTATGAGTTGTGGTTGATGATTGGCCCTTCTTAAGGCATGCATGCATGCATGAATTCATGGTGACTCTTAAGATAAACTTGTAGCTTGTTGGCTAAGGCCATGATAGTTTTTATTACCACATTCTTCAAAATGTCAAATTAAGATCTTTACTTTAATAAATAACACAAATTACGAGAATTTATGGTCAACGCACACTTTTATCTTTACTTTATAAGTGATTAAATATGTAATATTTGTCACAGTGAAGAAGATTTATCTTATTTTATGTAGTTAGATTTCTACTTTTGCTTAATTTGGTAAAGTAAACAAAGAGAATAAATAAATTGATTTTCCTTTTTCTAATGTTTCACGACTACTAAGGCTTTAAGTGAGAGAGAAAAAAAAGAATAAAAGTGAGAATAAAAAGTTAACAAAAGATGTATATATTTTTTCTACCACCTTTTCATAAATATTGAATTCTCCCACCAAGTTTTATGTACATTGGGATGATGTTGATTTTTATTTCATTTTGTTTCATTTATTTATTTTAGATAAATGTGGAGCTTATTTAGGGATTGTTTGACCTCTTATTTAGCCTTATCTCATTTCAAAATTTGAAGACTAAGTCAACTTATTGTTAACCAAATTTTAAAAATAAATGATTAAATATGTAACATTTGTCACAATACATAATAACTATTTTAACTTATTTAGTTAGACCTTTTCCTTTACTTAACGGGGTAAAGGTAAATAAAGAAAATTTTCTTTCTTCTAATGTTACACGATAACTAAGACTTTAAGTGAGAGAGTAAAAGTGAAAATAAAATGTCAATAAAATATGCATATGTTTTCTCCACCATCTTTTCATAAATATTGAATTCTCTCAAAAATTTATATCCATTAAAATGTTGCTAATTTTTATTTTATTTTGGATTATCTATTTTTTTAGATAAATGTGGAGGTTATTTAGGGATTGTTTGACCTCTTATTCAATTTTATCTCATTTTAAAATTTGAAGACTAAGTCAACTTATTATTGATCAATTTTTAAAAATAAATTATTAAATATGTAACATTTATCATAGAGGATCTATTTTAGTTTATTTAGTTACATATATTCTTTTGCTTAATTGGGTAAAAGTAAACAAAGAGATCTAATGTTGACGACTACTAAGCTTCAACTAAGAGACAAAAAGAAGAATAAAAGTAAGAATAACAAGTTTTATCTATATTTTTTAGATAAATATAAAGGCTATTTAGGAATTGTTTGACTCCTTATTCAGCCTTATCTCATTTCAAAATTTGAAAACTAAGTCAACTTACTATTAACCAAATTTTAAAAATAAATGATTAAATGTGTAACATTTGTCATTTATTTTAACTTATTTAGTTAGACCTCTTCTTTTGCTTAATTGGATAAAAGTAAACAAAGACTATTTAAGCTTCAAGTGAGAGAGAAAAAGAGTAAAAGTGAGAAAAAAAAGTTAACAAAAGATGTATATATTTTTTCACCATCTTTTCAAGTGCTTATATATTGAAAATTATTTATATTTTTTAATTTTTGTACATGATTAATTATTTTAGTTTGTTGCCAAAATGAAGTTTGGTAATTTATATTTTGTAAAATAAACGTCTGGATGACGACCATGAGCACGGAACAAGTATAAAGGTACAGCGGAAAGGCCAAATCAACATCAGCTGCTCTGAGACTTGAGGCGAAGGGCAATGGAAAACCAATTGCTTCTTCTTCCTTTGATGCTAATAATTAATATGCCACTCATATTGTTAGTTTCATCGTCTTCTGTGACTTCGAAGATTAAACACTGTGGTGGCGTGTTGTCGGCGGTGGGAGACCCAGGGATGAAAAGAGACGCACTGAGAGTTGCCATCGAAGCTTGGAATTTTTGCAATGAAGTTGGCAAAGAAGCTCCCCGCATGGGTAGCCCCAGAGCCGCCGATTGTTTTGATCTCTCCAGTAAGTCTCAACCCAATCAATCCGCACGAACAACAACCACTACCTCTACTGCTTCTCTTCTTTTCTCTTGCTTTCATTTGTTTGTTCTTTTCTTTTTTTTTTTTCTTTTTTTTTTTTTGTCTCTCCTCCTTGCCTATCATTGACAAATTCATCGATCATTAATTTCCTTATGATAATTTTCACTTAGGCAACCCACTAATGTATTGGTGTGTAATTCCCTCTATCAATAGCATTTGTCATTTGAGGAGTGCTCCTAACGCGGCTGAAATCTATTTTCTATCAAGTAGAAGCATTGCATTTTCCAGTGTTTCCCTTTTTATCTTCTAACAAGTCTCTCTCTCTCTCTCTCTCTCTCTCTCTATTTTCTATCAAGTAGAAGCATTGCATTGTAAAGGGGCTGGGAATTTTTCTCTCAAACACAAAGTGTCGGAAGAAGATAACAAGCTTGGAGTAGGAATGCCCTTCCCTGGAATAAGTCCAGAAGCCCTAAATGATCCAGACCTTTATGCGGTGGAGAAGGAGCTGTACCTGGGTTCTTTATGCCAAGTTGCAGGCAGACCCAAACCATGGCAATTTTGGATGATTATGTTGAAAAATGGTAACTACGATACAAGGTCTGGGTTGTGTCCCGAAAATGGGAAAAAGGTACCTCCATTCCCTCCTGGAAGATTCCCTTGTTTTGGAAAGGGGTGTATGAATCAACCCCTATTGTTTCATCAACCCACAAGCTTATCCAGTGATGGTACAATGAGAGGTGGTTTTAACGGTACCTATGATTTGGCTTCTGGCATTAAATGTGGGATCCACAACATTTCTTACTTTGAGGTGGTTTGGCACAAGAAAGTTGGTGCGGGCAGTTGGGCTTTTAGTCATAAACTCAAGACCTCAAAATTGTACCCGTGGCTGATGTTGTACCTTAGAGCTGATGCGACCAAGGGTTTCTCTGGAGGCTACCACTATGACACCAGAGGAATGCTCAAAATTGTAAGCACAAACTCTTTTTTTTTTTTTTTTTCCCTTACCAACGTTTTAGAATTTCTTCCGGAATTTACTCAATTCATATAATGGTTAATTTGAAGCTGAAAATGCATCATTTTTTACTTTTGGGCTCTATTTAAGATGATGCAATTTGAGATGTGCATGCAGAAGCTTGGTAACCTCACTTGATACAGTAATTGATCTGTTGATGAAGTAGAGAAATAACCCCTTGTCCGAATATCCAAGGCAAATGTGTCTTACGAATTAACTAGCATTATTTCAAATTTATAATCTATTATAGGGTTGTAAAAAAAAAAAAAAAACAGTTACTTTTATGCCTCAATACATAGATTGCTGATTCAAGCTTTCTATAAGGGTGTTCTTAGTGTACCGGACTCCCTTCTCTGCATGAGTTGGAGGAGGGTCATTTTTATATGTAGTTTTTCCCATACTCTACAAAGGGACTGCTTCTACAACTCAAACACATGACCTTCCGGTCATAAAGGAGCAATCTTATTATTGCTAATAAACTTGTGTTTAATTACTAGTACTAAAGAGAGAAGTACAAATAGTTAACAAAACGTAAAGAGATACCACTTATCATTCTTATTTTGTTATTTCAACTCTCTACTTGCCGTGCTTCAATTGGTATCAAGTCTACAGAGAGAAAAAAATATGTTGATGCCAAATCTAGAGAGGGGAAACAATTAATGTGGGTAGGTTACCAGCCATATGACTTTCCTTGACAAAGAGGATAGGATAATGCAACCCCCGGATGCTTGCCGGTGCGTGCATACTTAGTTGTTAGATAATTAAGATCGCAATTTTCATGTCATGATTTAGACCATTCTTTGATATGTTCTTTTGGATAAACAACTAAAAAGGACTAAAATGTCAAGTATACATGTCCATTTTTTTTTTCTTTTTCATAAAAGCGTGTTTTTCAATATGAAGCATAAGTTTGGCACTGGACAATGGTTGTTTTTATGATCTCATCAAACTTTGTCAAACTTCATTCTATAACTATTCGTTTGACATTGATGTGAAGCAACTCCCTCATTTGGTGCTCAAACCACTTTTTTGTTGTGATCCTTAATTTTTAATTGGTCAAAAGGATTAAGTAACACAGTTGAGTTTGTTTCAGCTTCCCGAGTCACCTAATTTCAAGGTCAGAATGACTTTAGATGTGAAGCAAGGAGGTGGACCTAAGAGCCAGTTCTACCTAATAGATATTGGTAGCTGCTGGAAGAACAATGGTAAACCCTGTGATGGAAATGTGCTCACTGATGTAACCAGGTACAGTGAGATGATCATCAACCCTGAAACTCCAGCTACGTGCAGCCCTTCGGTTCTGGGCAAGTGTCCGCCATTCCACATTACGCCCAACAACACAAAAATTTACAGGAACGATACTGCAAATTTCCCTTACGCTGCTTATCACTATTACTGTGCTCCCGGGAATGCCAAATACTTGGAGGAACCATACAGAATTTGTGATCCTTACAGCAATCCTCAGGCACAGGAGCTGGTTCAGTTGTTGCCTCATCCAATATGGGCCGAATATGGGTATCCCACGAAAAAGGGAGACGGTTGGGTTGGGGATGCTAGAACTTGGGAGCTTGATGTTGGCGGCCTTTCTAGTAGACTCTACTTCTATCAGGTAAACAAGTGATGTGATTCTAAATTTGCAGTATAACCTCTGTGTACAAGTATGCAATATATAATATAGATGATGCATTTATCGACAATGGCTTTCTTTCTTTTGCAGGATCCAGGGACCAAACCCGCAAAAAGAAGATGGACATCGCTAGATGTGGGAACTGAGATATATGTTAGTAACAAAGTTGAGGAGGCTGAATGGGTGCTGAGTGATTTCGACGTTATTCTGACTCCACCAACCACATAAAATTCAATTCAAACACACGCTGATGATGATTTAACAACGTTGTTTAGGAGCTGCTGGGCCACTTTGACTTGAAGGAGTTTTAGGTAGAAGCCAATCAGGCCCCAAAGAACAAGTACTGTTCATCAGGCATCCGTAAGTGTATGTTGAGAGAAGTACATGTAACCAGCTGGTTCTTTTCTTTTTTTTTTTTGGTGAAATAAAAAAAATTACTCCTCTCAAAAATATGTTAGAATTATTATCATATATATAATGTTTCAGGTTGGTGTCTACTGTTTCCTTTTCTTGTATGGCCCAACGCTCTGTTTCAATGGGGCAAAATTGAGAGATTGGTGTGGACTGGCGGTGCAGATTCTGGCAATGTATTGGCGCTGGTGGGCAGGCATTTACATAGCAACTGAACTGGATGGAAATTGTGTACTTGAGGTCCAGCCGCAATGGATGGCTTTTAAGAGTAGTACTGCTATTTATTTTATTTAGACAGAAGATTAGTTAACGATCGTTCTTTAGGACTTGATGGGTCTATTAAGCAGCTCACAAAAAGAGGACAAAATGACGATTTTACCCCCACATGCTTTGCAAATTTGCAAAGCGGGCCACTGCCCCCGCCCTGCTGCTCTCGTCTCCCTCGTCATGGCCACTGCTGCCGCTTCACCACCACGCCTCGTTGCTGTCGCCTTACCTTGTCTCTATCATCTCTCTACAATTGCTACCTCGTCGACAGTCGAGCAGCCATGATAGGGGAGGCAAGAGCAACAAGGACGAGGCAAATCCATGGGAGAGGAAGGAGAGAGCAGAGCGTGGGGTAAAATTGTTTTTTTCCCCTCATTCGATAACTTTGTCGAATTTTCTAGAATTTTTGTTAGTTAACACTTTATACACTTAATAATTTAATTTAAATGTGGACTGGTTAAGTCAATCGATCAGTCATTCAAAATTTCTTAATTTAATTAAATAAAAATGTTTAGTTAACTAGATCAAAAAAGTGTTACAAATAAATGACAGGGCCAGGCCACCCATACATACATACATGCATACGCGCAATATACCAATAAGTTAAGCTGAAGGGCAAAATCGTCTTTGACAACACTCGGCTCGGCGAGCTCCTTGGAATGGCCCGTTGTATATAAGTTAAGTAGTAGTAATTGAAATTTGTGGGCCTGGCCTTATTTGTTTGTGCTTCTTTCCCTTTTTCCCGCCTATTCATTTCTGCAAATCTTCCTCGCCACGAAACTCCTCTCCATTGTTTCTGAAAGCTTCGATTCAGCAAAATTGGGATATTATTATTCAGGTTGCTCCGTCATCTCCCCTCACAGCATTTCAGGTTAATCGTCGTTCCTAATTCAACCTGTTTATCCTATTTGTTTATTCTTAAATTGTTTCTTAGATTTGATGATTACTTTGTGATTTCGGGTGTTATGTTTCTTTTTGGAATCAAACCACGTGTTGAAACTGTGTCCTTAATGCAGTTCTAGCCTCGTCTTGTCGATTCTCAAATCTTCGAAAGTTTTTGTGGTTAGTATAATCAAACTGATCTATATATGCTAGATCCGAAATTGAAAAACCTACAAATTTCTGGAAGCTTCTGAATGCGCGGAAATCAATTTTTGTAACGATTTTAAAGGCTTCAGACTTGCAATTTTCTGGAGTTGCTAAACTTGGAAAACACTGCGCGTGACACTAGATGACACGACCAGGACGTGAACAATTTCCCTGTGATCTAATTTGCCCATACGCACAACCATGGGCTTAATCGTTTCTGATGCTGATTCTAAGCTGCTGCTACTTACATACTTCTTTTCCCTCAAATGCTGTATCCACGGCTTTGGTT
Source organism: Diospyros lotus (assembly GCF_014633365.1). Taxonomy (NCBI): domain Eukaryota; kingdom Viridiplantae; phylum Streptophyta; class Magnoliopsida; order Ericales; family Ebenaceae; genus Diospyros; species Diospyros lotus. The sequence continues at coordinate 807,322 of NC_068340.1, forward strand.
AATTTCAGGTCCTAGCTGCTGTTGTATTGGTCTCCTGTTCACTCAGCTAAATTTGCGAGAATGGAGACTGATCGATTAAGGAACTCACAAGATGTAAGTGGTTGCAAAAATATTCTGTGAGTTCGCTATAATTTTACTCCAACAATTTCCCAGTGGTTCTTTAATGGAACTCTTGACACATTTGCTTAACTTTGTCTGTAATTATTTTAAAATTTAAAAGGTAATATTCACGCAAGTTTGCATGTTATATCCATGCTCTGATGACTTACGGCGCCAGTTTCTTCTCTCAGGATTCTTCTTTAACAAAACGAATGCTAGAATGCCGTTAACTACCTTTTTATTCTATATAGTACACACCCACACATATTATTAGTGTGTATCAAAATGGATAAATTCAGATGAAGAATGTATATAATATGAATTTCAGGGTCCCCGTAATGATTCTCGAAGTTTTGGCAGCAACTGTCATCCGTATAGCCAATCCAGGAAAATGTCGATAGGAGTCATCGTAGATTCCTCAATGAAAACACGACCCAAAACTACGAAGGCAGATGAGGCTGGAGTACCAATTGCAGAAGAGGTCTTTATCAAGGCAAACTCCATTGATGTGGGAAATAATGCGGGAGGGAACGATGCTACTATTATTGGAAAACAGGCTGAGGCTCCAGAGCATGGGACATCCCCATGGGTCTCTACAAGATCCTTCCACCAGAGAAGCCCAACTTCAGATACCATTCGTTTTGCAAAACTAACCATGAACTTGCCAACTGATGGCAGCATGCCCAATACATCTAATGGAGTAAATGCAGCAGCAAGAAAATATTCTCTTCAGTCTTTTGGAAACCAAATGGCAGTTTTACAGTCTGGTGATGACAATCAAAAGAATTTTGATCGGTTCTCATTGAGAAGTGGAGGCAAGGATGAAATCAAAGAGAGGGAGGACAAATGTTTGCCTTCAACTGTGCAGGAAACACTTGTGCCCAAAAAAGAAGAGGTGGTAGGTAAAACAACTGCAACTGTACCAGATGACAGGAGGGAAGCTTTGAGAATGAAACTTTGGGATATACTGGGGTCGGTTTCTTCGCCAAACAAGAAAATTTCTCAGGCTCCTCAGTTAGGCTTAAAAGACTTAAACCTGGAGCACAACCACAGTAAAGAAAGTAAACTTGTCGTCAAGCTGCGGCAGAATTCTGACACCATAGAGACTGATTCCGAAAGTCTTGATCATTCTCTTAGACGACCAGTTACTCGTTCTTTGACCAGGAAAAGATCCTCAAATAAATTGCAGAGAAATAAAATTGGGAATGTACCATCTTCTACTTACACATTGAAGCACCCAGATAAGAATATTTTCTCTTTTGAAGAAGGATTTTCTAAAAGATCAGTTCCTAATCCAAAGTCCCGTAGAAAGAAAAGTGAGAGAAAGGTTTTCAAAATTGAGGCACATAGGATGTACGTTCCTTGTACGGACTGTGGAGATGAGATTGAGAAGACAACTGATACAAGTAAAAAGACCATGCCAGCTAGGAGGCAATTGTCACTTGTCAATAGAATGGGAAGTTTTCATAATTTCCCTGCTGAGAACAGCAATGAGTTTGTTAATCCAGATAATCAAATCAAGAAAAAAGATCCCCTTCTCTTACCAGCAACAAAAATGACAGATCCACCGGATAAGGTTAAGAATTCATCATTCCGAGAAAATTGGGGCAAGCAAGATGATTTGGCTAATTCACCTCTAAAGAACACTGTGGACTCAGACTTGGGCATCCAGAGCCCAACATTTGAGATTAGAACACCTTCCAAAAGCCATTCTCCTAGCTTCCCAGCAACAATGAATGGCAAAAATCTGAATGATCAAAGTCCTGGACATTGTAGCTTCAATAGCTTGTTAACCGCAAAACTAGATTGTTGTAGGACAAATATGGGGATGGAATCTTTTGTATCCTTATTGTCATGAGGGTCCCAGTTTTGATACTTTCAGTTATATTCTGTTTCCAATCTGATCAAGTTCCTTTTGCCTTTTGCCATCCTTAATTTAGCTTACAGGATAATGCAGAAGAAGATTCTCCTTTCATGAGATCAGAGCCTGAAATGGAAAGGAAAGATGCAGAAAACAGTCTGTCTAATTTGTCTTCAGAAGAAAGGGATTCCAAGAGCTCTAAAGAAGATTCACCTATTATTGAAGGTTATAAAGGCATGCTCCATTATTTTGAACATATTCCTCAAATATTATTATTCATTGAAATGTGCGGGTGTGACCAAATAAGAAACCTTCTGAATGTCTGTATAGTTATGGTTTCTATGTTTTTGTTTTCTCTATTCTCATTGGTTGTCACATTGAGGCATATTGCACCTCAGTTCTTATTCCCACAGGGGTATGACCATATTAGTTGCTCATTGGTCCTTGGTGGGGAAGATATTATGCCCTTTTCAGTTATCTTGGAATTGTATTATTTCCTGGCATCTGAAGGCTGTTGGTTTTGTCTGTTTTATACATTTTTATTGTTTTCTGAGCCAAAAGCAATGGAAATTTGAAATACCATTGGTTTAATATAATTTTTATTTTCACATGAAAATGACTCTTGACATTGATTGAAACATTTTTGTTGTTTCTTGGAACTGAGGTGTTGTGAGAAATTCTCGGAAAATAGATTGTAAAATCAATTCAAACAAGTTATCTCAAGTTTATCCAGTTTCAAAACCATAATAGATGGGCTTATGTTCCTTTTTGCAAATCAATTTCAACAAGGATGCAACTTAGGTTCATTTATAATTCTTAATGAAATGATCTTGGTTATTTTTCACTACAATCACGGAATGTCACAAGCAAAATTTATCACTCTTTTGCGTTATCTCACCTCCATCTCCATGGCTCCATGTTTCAAGATGCAAAACCAAAATAACTCCATAATGCTTTGAACTAATAGCTGTATCCCCCTTGTGTACTCCAACTCTACCTCCTGAACAATGAGTGAATATATTAAATTTAAAAAGTTTGTCATGCCCGCAATGGGAATGACAAAGAACTGTAGCGTTTGTGCTCAAATATATCAGAAACCTCAGTTATCAATTAGATCAAATAAATGAGCAACCAAGGATTTTAATGTGGAGAAATAGACCAACAGAACCATGGGTGCTTCTTTCATTCGGAAAATTATTATCTTGTGGTCTGCAACAAATTTTGAGATGTTCTCTTTGGGAGGTCCACTCCTGTGTTTTGACACATGCTACTGCAATTCAAAATATCAGCTGAGCTAGCGTTTGGTGTCTGTCTATTTCTTTGCTCTAACATTGGCTAATTTGGGCTGTAGTTGGTCTTAACAACGATTCAAGGAATATCTGTAGCACTTATTCCCTTTAGATTAAAATGATTACTTTGAAATTTGCAGTAATGGAAATGCTTAATCAGTTTTGGAAAAACTTGAACATTAAGCAAATGTGTTTAAATGACTGCTGGGGGTTAACATGTCTTTGTTGGTGAAAGGACCTCGATCAGTTTCCGGCTCAAGTGTTCTTTTGATAAACAGAAGAGGAAGTATTACGATCAGTTAGTTCCAATTGGAAATTTTATAGTTCCTAAGGGAACAACTTTTATTATACCTTCCATATGATTTGATATGTCAAAGTCATAAATGGACTTCCACAATGTTGTAACTGTTATTAAACATTGTTTCATGTGATTTTGACAAAGTAATATAGACTTCCACTTTAATTATATTCTTCCAATTCCTATCTCAATGGATTATCCAAACAGAGCACAGATCTTCAGGTATTTGGCCTTTGTTAGAAATTATGACCAGCAGAAGAGTGATCATATAATCTAGTTTTACACACTAGAGACTTGTCTTATATGACACAGGATAAAGAAGTTGAGCATCTAGAAACCTTCTTTGCATGCATGAGCTTGCTTAGAATGAGTGCACTGATGCAGAGATTCATATTAAGATATTTAGTGTTGACTGCATTAGTTGGTTTCAAAAGGTCATGGATACAAGTCGTATAAACAGTCTCTTTACAAAAAAGCAAAGGAAAGGCTGCATACAAATTCAACCCTTGCAAAGCTAAAAGTCTCATCCATTAGGTATTCCTTTTAATTGCATCAGTTAATGTATAGCAGCCTAAGCAATGTGAAGAGATAGTGTGGATTCCTCCTGCCCTATAGGATGCCAAATTTAGCTTATGGTTTCAATTTAAGCTTAGGGTTGCAACCATGGTGGACCTTGTTGCTCTGGACACCATAATACGTTTCTCTTTTAGCTTTTTCTCAATAGTTTCCTTCTTTATCTTTTTCTCTGCTCTTCAAAATTTGCCTTATTGATCGTAAGGAACATTTGCAGGCAGGAGAACAGAAGTGCTGTCTCCAGAAATTGGTGATGCTGGGGAGCCAAAAATTTTCATTGATAGGACTATAAGGCTTTGGAGACAAGAAGATATCAAGTTCACTGAGTTCAGTCCCATCCCAGCCTCCCCAAAAGGCACTCCTCCACTAAATTCTATATGTCCTGGTTTCCCCATCATCATTTTCTGTTCTCGTTCTTCTCTCTCTTTTTTGTGTTCATCTATTATTTCTTGTTGCTTCTGCCTTCTTATTTGGTGGTATCATATGGACAGGGACTGAGGACAATAATGATCTCCAGGAACCTTCGTGCCAGAATCAAGACGATGAAATGGCCAAGTATATATAATACACACGCATGCTCGCGCACGCATGCACACACACACATATTTCATGTACAAGAAAGGAATGAAAGTTTTTTTTTTTTTAATACCTAAAGGAATGTATACTAATTTTGTTTCAACATTCGCCTGTTTATGTTTCTCTTCTCAATGTCCCAGAGCCATCACTCTAATTGCTTTGGCTTTACAACGAATTAAAAGCAAAATCAAGTCAGTGACTATAAAGAAATCTGCCGAAGTTCTAACATCTGCTGCTGAGGGAATATATTTGCAGCTTCAGAGTACTGAATCTCAGATTCAAAGTGATGTGTACGTATCCTGAAATGAGTGGTTTACAAATGCAAGGAATTAGCTTCTCAATACTATAATTTTTATCATGGTTCAGGGGGAAGCTAACAGGGGTTAGCAAATCAAAAAGAAAACGTTTAGAAGCTGAATTTGAAGGTAATCTTCTTTATGGCACTGTGATTTACTTCAATTTTGGTCTAGTACTTTACTGAATTGATCATATGTTGCCATAACTAAAATATGTTTCCCTAACAGCACCAGATCTTCATATTTTATTCTGTCATGAAGAAATACATGTCATGATAGAAGTTAACAATTATATCTATTTTGGAATTCTTTATGGTTAGATTATCTAGACCTCATTAAACCCCTTGCTGCCATAATTATGCTCCACATAAAATTGAAAAACACAAGCATATGAGATGGGATGGGCACACAAACATGGTAATTGACAACCCACCCCCTCCCCCCCCCCCCCCCCCCCCCCCCCCCAAAAAAAAAAAAAAAAAAAAAAAGAAAGAGAGAAGATGTGGAAAAAAAAAATTATATATTCTCTATGTATGCATGAATGTGCCGACAAATTCTTCATTTTATAGGAGTGTGAACAAAAAAAGTCTTTTGTATCAATTTGTGGAAGTTAATTACTAGAATTCTTAAAATTACAACCTAATAACAACCATCATCAAAAGCCTTAATTCCACTAAGCGGGGTTGGCTACATGAATTCTTAAAATTCAAAACGAAAAAAAAAAGGAAAAATCAACATGTATAAGTCCATTTTGTTTTATTGATAGATGCAAAAGTATCCTATATTAATTGAAGATCTTGCTTCTAAGTTTTTGTATATCAGAATTCACTTGTCTTAATTTATAGCTGGCCAACTTCATGTTTCTGTTGTTAGAGAACCATGACTTTATCATGTCTAGAACAGCAAATTGGCTTCAAAATTCATATTCAAAGATGTTTATTACTAAGAAATGGACAAGTAATAGAATTCTATCACCAAAGTTTCTAGAAGTAAATGCACGACACTATAATTATAAATTGCCAGCATTTATGTACATACACACATTGTATTTCATATGATCTCACTGAGTTACTACTTCAAAGTTCAAACCAGTACTTCTGGTGATACAGTAATCTTTCTAGCATCATTTCTGATGTCATCTATCCTAACGACATTTTGTCTCTCATGTCTATCCGTAGTTCTTGGCTCTGCAGCCGCATACTCTGTTCTTACAATTTCAGCAATTCTTCTATTTGTGTAATAGGGTGTTGTAGATCATTCATACCCTTTGCAAACCTTCTATGACTTTACTCTTGAATGGCTATATGGCTGTTGCAATGTCTTGTTTCAACTCAGACTGGCACAATGGTGTACACTTTTTCCACTTTTACTTCTGAAAACTCAAATGGGTGAATTTTATTATGCAGCGCAACAAGAACAACTGAAACTCTTACATTCAAAGTTCAAAACAGAAATTAATCAACTGCTCCAGGAATACAGGCACACAGTTGAAGGGCTGGAAGCACAGAGGATAGAGCTTAAAGGATCTGTAGAGAAGCAAAGTACGACATGCATTTATCTTTATCTGGACGCTATTTGATTTTCTTAATAATATAGGTAGTTGAGGAGCTGTTACTTGTAAGGTCATGAAATTAGAAGTCATATCTTGGTCCATGGTATTAGTTGCCATGCCTCTTAATCTCCATAATAAATATATAAATGTGGGATCTGGAAGGCTAATGTGGGTTGAATTCATGCTTGTGCTCCAACATACATGGGACACCAGTACCACATATTCGTCTGTCTTCTACTGATAGCAAATATGTAAAGAAGCTTATGGCAGACATTTTTCGGAATATGTGGTCATCCAAACTAGGAATGGGTTAGATGTCTTGTACAAAAATTGAACATTCCCTTTGTTTACGGAAACAAAGTGATGCACCTTATGTTTGAAATCTTAACATGCCCTTAATGGTAATAAATTTAAGAAGTAGCAATGTTTTTTAAACAGAGTCAGGTCATTTGATATCCATGGAGGCCAGTGTGTATGATCATCATTTCTGATTTATTTAATATAAGCTCCTGTTACATGACAACTTATATTTGATGGTAAAGCAACCTTAATCATGTAAGCAGTTCTTAACTTGCTTAGAGTGTCTCAAGGTTATGAGGTCTTAAAAGTGTTTCTCACGTTTCATAGTTAGGCAAGGTCCTGGATGTGCATTCATTATTAACAGTAACACACCTCAATATTTTGCGGGGTACCTTACACATCAACTCTATGTTGACCAACTACGTGATTTGGTTGTAAGGCATAAGCAAGTTTTTTGACCAAAAAGTTTCAAGGTTATTTGTCACATTTAAATGTTGTTCATAATTGAATAAACAAGTTTGGTTTTCAACACCATCAAGCTTTAATCTTATCATGTGGGGTCTGTTACTAAAATGAAAGAATAATATTTTGCCGGATAAAGGAGAAGGGTTGTGTTAGGTAGTTGACAGCCAACGTAAAACTTAGTCGGATCCAAAACATGAACTCTAGACAAATTATGAAAAATCGTTTAGGCGTGGGCGTAACCCTTCATAGCGACGCGCTACACTGCCTGCATGTAATGTCAAGTGACCTAGGGCCGCTGTATTGGCGCCCGGATGTAGTGACAAATGAGCAAGTGTTCCCACATTTGCTTGGACGGATGTGGGTAAAGAAGCTAGTCCAAAATCAAAACCAAAACCAGAACCAAAATAAAAAAAAAATCAAATTCAAATTCAAGGCCAAAAACAAAATCATAGATTAAGGATTAGGTCATGGAACAGAGGAACATTAACAGGCAAAGCTATGGAAGTGGTAGATGTGATGATTAGGAGAAAGATTAATATTATGTGCTTTCAAGAGACGAGATGGGTAGGGAAAAAAGCAAAAACTAGATATAAAATATGGTGCACAGGAAATGATCGAGCGAAAAATGGAGTGGGGATTATTATGGATAAAAGCTTAGTAGATGAAGTGGTAGATGTAAAGAGAATAGGGGATAGGATTATTATGGTGAAGGTTAGCCTAGGAAGAATGACTATGAATATCTTTAGTACATATGCACCACAAGCGGGGTTAGGTGAGGAGATAAAAGCAAAATTCTGGGAGGACCTAGAGGGACTCATACAAATGATACCAAGAGGAGAGAAAGTGATTATAAGACGTGACTTAAATGGGCACGTGGGTAGAGACGGAAACGGTTATGGAGAGGTACATGGAGGGTATGGATTCGGGGAAATTAATAATGAGGGTAAGTCTATTCTAGATTTTGCTATGGCATATGGGCTCATCATAACCAATATTAGGTTCAAAAAACGCGACGGACACTTAATCACACATAAAAATGTCACATCATATCAAACCAAAAAATGGGACAAACACTTGATCACATATAAAAATGGCATATCAAGCACCCAAATAGATTACTTCCTTATGAGACAAGAGGATCGGTTATGTTGTAGGGATTGTAAGGTGATATTGGGAGAGTGTTTGACTACTCAACATAGACTTCTAGTACTTGACGTCCAAGTAAGAAATTGGAAGAGAAAAAATCAAATAAAATAAAATTCAAGAATCCGGTGGTGGGATTTAAAAGGGGAGAAAGAACTAATCTTTAAAGAAAAATTAAGGGATAGAAGGGAATGGAATGGAGGACAGATAAACCAAATGTGGAGAGAAATGGCTAATGTCCTAAAGAGCACGGCAAATGTAGTCTTTGGAGAGACAAATGGTAGAGCCCTTAACCTTAAGGAGTCTTGGTGGTGGAATGAAGAGGGATAATTGAAAATTAAAAATAAGAAAACTCGCTATAAGGTTGTATATCAGTGCAACAATAAAGAAAATCAAAAAAATTATTAAGAAGCAAAAAATGCAGCAAAAAGAGCTGTTAGTGAAGTAAGGTCAAAAGTATATGAGAATCTATATAAACGACTTGATACAAAAGATGGAGAAAGGGATATATATAAATTAGCTAAAGCAAGAGAAAAAAAAACAAGGGATTTAAATAAAGTGAAATGCATAAAAGATGAAAATCTAAATGTCTTAGTGAATGAGGCAGCAATTAAGGAGAGATGGAAGGAGTATTTCACAAAATTATTCACTGATGGTGGCGACACAAGAGTTAGGTTGGGACATCTTAGTAACTCTGAAGAGGACGTGAGATATACATTTTATTGACGCATAAGTGCAAATGAAATAAGGCAAGCATTAAAAAAGATGAAAAATCATAAGGCGGTGGGACTAGATAATATACTAATAGAAGCATGGAAATGCATGGGAGAAGAAGGCATCTCTTGGCTAATGAAATTATTTAACGCGATCCTTAAATCAAAAAAGTTGCTAGATGAGTGGAGGAAGAGTGCTTTGGTTCCTATATACAAGAACAAAAGAGATGTTCAAAACTGTGAAAATTACAGAGGAATTAAGTTAATGAGCCATACCATGAAACTCTAGGAGAGAGTAATAGAGCAGAGGCTCAAAAAAGAAACAGAGGTATCGGAAAATCAGTTTGGTTTCATGCCTGGTAGGTCAACAATGGAAGTTATATACCTACTGAGGCGCCTAATGAAAAGGTATCGAGATCATTAGAAGGACCTACATATGGTGTTTATAGATGTAGAAAAGGTCTATAATAGGGTCCTTAGAGAAGTATTATGGAGGGTTTTAAAGAAGAAAGGAGTTCGAATAGCCTATATACAAGCCCTTAAGGACATGTATCACGGTGCAGAGACAAGGGTCAGAACATGCGGAGGGAACACTGAACCGTTTAAAATTACAATAAGACTGCATTAAGGTTCTGCACTAAGTCCATACTTATTTGCTTTAGTAATAGATGAACTCACTAAAAATATTCAAATAGAGGTGCCATGGTGTATGCTATTTGCAGACGACATAGTGTTAGTGGATGAAACAAAAGAAGGAGGGAACACTAAGCTTGAGTTGTGGAGAAACAATTTAGAATCTAAGGGATTTAAATTAAGTAAAAAGAAAACAAAATATATGGAATGCAAATTTAGTAAGAATGCAAGAGTAGAGGATGTTATAATAAAATTGGAAGACCAAATCTTACAAAGAAAAAACCATTTTTGATATTTGGGATCAATGATTCAAAAAGATAAAAAAATTCATGAGAATGTCACACATAGAATTAAGGCAAGTTGGCTAAAATGAAGAAATGCATTGGGGGTGTTGTGTGATGGTAAAATCCCACTAAAACTAAAAGGAAAATTCTATAAGACAACTATAAAACCAGTCTTGTTGTATGGCTCAGAATGTTGGGTAGTCAAATACCAACATGAGCAAAAGACGAGCGTAACGGAGATGAGTATGTTAAGATGGATGTGCGGTTATACAAAAAAAGATAAAATTAGAAATGAAGTTATTCGTAATAAGGTAGGAGTAGTGCCAATCGAGGAGAAGATGAGAGAGATTAGACTAAGATGGTTTGGTCATGTGAGAAAGAGACCAAGAGATGCTCATTTGAGGAGAGTTGATGAAATAGAACAATTAGTCAAGAAAAGAAGTAGAGGTAGACTCAAGAAGACTTTGAGAGAGACATTAGTGTTTGATATGAAGTGTATGGATCTAAATGAAGATATGACAAAAGACAGAAATACATGGAAGTCTAGAATTCATATAGCCGACCTCACATAGTGGGATAAAGGCTGGATATGTTGTGTTGTACTATTCTTTCATTTTAAGAATGTCCATATGCTCCTAAATTCAGTTATGGGTTAATTTTTTCATTTAATGAGTCTTCCCATTTCATAGATACTTTACAAATGAAGAAATACAATACTACAATTCCTTTACACTTGTCTTTTCCTGCTCTATTTATTCTGTATTTAGCAGGAGAACGACCTTAAGATCGTAGGCTATTCTGCCACTGGTAGTGTGCACTTAAGCATTTCTGTTCACATGAAGAAATAAGTTGATTCTGATGTTTCTTTTGATTCATTTATCTGGTCAGAAGCATCACAGAAAAAGCTTCTCAAGCAAGCAGAAGAAGCAATAGACACCCAACTTACTGATGCTGAAAAAAGAATAACTGCTGTCCATAAGGCAAGTTCCTTTTTCTTATTATTTGAATTGGAGTATGTCTTGGTTTGTTAGAAGTCCCAGAGAACACCAGACTGAGCAAAATGTGTATCAGTTATGGTATCTAGGTCGTTTGATATTTCTGCTGTCCGCAGGTTACACCTATCAGATATTCTGTCTTCGTTCATTGTGTTGATCTTATGATATAATCTTAAGAGTTAATGAACCCCTTTTTCGTCTTCCTGCCACTTGCTGCCAGGATCTGAAATCCTCCTTAAACCTGAGAGATCCTTCAGTTACCAATGATCCTTTGGACATTTGTTGCTCATATGTCACTTGCATATTATATTATTGAGGAAACTTTTTACTCCATAGCATCTGAAAGCATTATACATATTATTGGGGCAGCATATCTAGGACAATGGCCATGTAATTTGTCTCATTCATTGCAGTTGGCAAAGGAGAAGATGCTTCAATTGAAGTATGTCGTAGATCAGTGTTTAAAGGAAGGTACTCTCAGTTGACATAATTTCATTTCGACTGGAGAAATAATGCACAGTTAGACGAAGTCCTGAAGATTACCCGCCTGTAGGGAGGGCTTGGTTGTGAATGTATGTAATTCTACTGCTCAATTTTGTATGCAACAAAGCGGCCTTGAGAGAGATCATCTTCTGCTGTGGAATACATTAGGCAATTTTCAAGTCTAATCCCCCGTAATCGTATGTTCATTCTTACTAGAAAGGAAGGATGACGTCATTTTTCAGTTGTCCTTGTGGTCTGCCTGTTTGTAAGGGTGTGAATTCTTTCAAAGTGGCCTGTTTGTTAGCTGCCCTTTTGCTCTTGTCTAGTGAGCAGTGACGAGACGAGATTGTAAAAATCATAAATTCAATTGACAGCACAGGATGATGGGTTGAGCGTTGCCTAAAGATATTAGTGTTTCTCTTCACGAGGATGAAGTGTATTTTAATTATCAATTTATTATATACTAGCTACACCATTGAGTATAAATGATTATTTAAAATATGTTAAATATAATTTTACAATCAGTGTGAATAGCACTTAAAATTTAAAGGTTAATGAGATTTTTATTTTGTTATTGAACTAATTTTTACATATAAAAGCAAAAGATGTTATTGTTATGTGAATAATATACTTAAAAGATTTGATGAGTTGAATAAAGTGGTTGTAAATTTATTAATTAAATTTAAGTATACATGTATATACATCATGATAGAAATAATAAAATTTAAAAAATAGAAAACTGGTTAATAGTAAAAAAAATGGATTAACATTTATAATAGTTATTTACAAAGTTAAAAATAGAGATTTAAATAACTTTGAATTCAAAAAATTGTTGAGGAAATTGAGAGATTTGTAATAGTTACATTAACATAAAATTAAATTTTCTATCAATGTTATAATTGACAAATGTATTTATATCTATACCAAATTCAATGCCTTTGGCTCTATTCAACATACTGAATTTAAAATATGTGATTCAATTTTTGTTTATAGGTAACATAAAACTTCTTAAACTAGTTTTAATTATTGAGAAAGACTTTTATTCTTTTTGTTAATTCAAGATTAATGGGAAAATTCTTTTGATTCATTTTTTAATTAAATAAATCCACTAATAAAAAAGTGTAATCATTAATGTCATATTTTATTGCCCCGTGACATCTCTTCCTTAAATTTTACCCTCATTCAAAAATTATGTAAAATGAATATATGTAAACATACCCTAAAGAGGACTTGTTCTAAAAATAAAAGTAACAGATATATTTTGGAGAGAAAAATTAAATATTTGTTGATAATTATTTTAAATGAAAAGATTATCTAAATACCAATTTCTCTTTATTTAGAAAATAAATCTTATAAACTAACATCATATCGGTACTTTTTTTCACATAAAAATAAATCTTTTAATCATATATTAGCTTTCTGCATTCAAATTAGAAATATGAGGCAAATACTGTCAAACACACACAAACACACACACACACAACATTTTTTACATTAGGAATGACAAAGTGCTCTGTTTCCTATATATGTTGTTTTTCTTTTTGTCATAAACACATATAGTTCTAAAGTCAAGCTGTTAGCAAATCTGATAGGGTCTGATTCATGGGTTTTCTAAAACCAAAAGTATCATCTGGCTACTGAGCTTCAAGTTGAACACTTTTTGATAAATTACTTCTGGTAGGGTCCACAGAATCATCATCCACAAGGCTAAGATTGGACAAGGCATCATTTAGCATTGATCCTGCAATCTCCTGATCCTCTGTTTCTTCTACCCTCCTTGCACCATTGGCCGCAACTTCGGATGTGGAGGAAACACTCCCCACTTCCAACTCCAGCTTATTTAACTCATCTTCTACCTCTTCATCTTCCACTCCTGTGTATAATGAAGTTGATTCTGCAGCTCCAGCACAGGAGCATGTTAGAGCGTACAAAAACATAACACTGGCAGTGCAATTGCAAATTAGAGCATGTTACATTTAATTGCAAATTTAAATGCCACTGGCAATTGCCAGGTAAAGGCAATAGAGTAGATGAAAAAAATTAATTCACTTATTTATTTTCTCAGTAGAAGACATTTATTTGAGGACTGAGCTCAACAGTTATGGGCTTCTCTAATCCCTCAAGTATTTGACCTTATTAATCCAATGTAATTGATGAGGAAGATTGCAGCGACTGGTCTCAGCAAGTGGTATTCTTTTAATGCAAACTATGCAATTAAATTTGTTATAAGATTTTCAAAGAATGTCATTTCAAATTAGTTAAAGCAAGAAAATACCTAGGGCATTCTCGACCAGCCTCTGCGATTCAATGCTCTCCTCAAGGTCTTGCAGACAGTGATGAATCTCTTCCACATTGATCCTGTTTTCCTTCATTGCTTGTGCACCAATTTGGATGGCTTCAGACACCTGTCATCAGAAGGTGACAGATGATAGATTCCAGATACTTTGCAGACCAGAATCTAAAGAAAGTGACTCAGCAGTTCATACAACTCATTACACTACACTACAGAAGCACAATAAAGGTGCAGCTGAAGCTTATCTAAAAGGTTCTATCAGATGTACCTTTTTTGAAGATTCAGCGTCCTCAAGGATTCTGAGGACTTCCTCCACTCGGTTCAGGAGTGCAGTGCATTTTTCTCTACTTTCAGAGGCTAACTTTAATTCCCTTGCATGTTTCAAAGCAATTTTTCTGTTCTCAGATTGTAGAGAAGCTAAAGCTAATTTTCTTGACCTGTGCACAGAACCAATATATTATAAGAGAATCAAAACTAAATGCGTCTGGTGAGCTCATATGTATAGCTTAACATTTACATACTGAGAAAATCTTAAAGTTGAATCATATGCTCGCTACTGGAATTGTCAATGGGTTCTCTCCTAGTTGACGGCTTTAGGCTCCAAATGTTCTAAAAGTACAAATTTCTTAACCAATTGCCATAGTGGCAGGAAGGGATTCATAGATAAAAAATCTGCATTTCCAACCAGAAAATTATCCTGGTGAATCACAAGAATAGGTTGCCTTCATAATAAACTCACTTTGCATGCCATTTGCAACACTATGGATCTGCATGATAATGGCTCTGTACTAATTCAGATGGAATGTGTCAATCTGCTCATATTCTGTTAGACTATGTTGGTAAAAGAAAAGTACCAAGAGTTGGATATCATTACATTTCCCAACGTTTGTTGACCACATCAAGCTGTAGTTTAAGTTTTTCTGCTGTAGAAATCAAATGCAGAACATCATAATCCAGACTTGTGATTCTAGAAACTGCTTCTGGCGAGAGAGAGACTTTCACACCCTGCGAAAGGCAAAGACACGTTTTAGATAAGCAAACAGTACAGTTGAATCAAAGGCAAGAATTTTAGTCTTCTAAGAAATATAAGATCTATATTAGCTGTATTTGACATGATCTCACAAACTAGTACAAACCCAGATGTGACAAATGAAACAAGGCATGCTTAAAAATCAAACTAAATTTGTGACAAGCCTCAGCAAGTGCTGACCCCACAGGCTCAGCTTACAAGTTCTTATTACATAATGTTTTCTTTCATAGGTTATACATGAGGCTATATATGCAGGTTGTTAGAGAGCTGGTCAATTGATAACTACCACCAGAAGATCTGCTGCGAATTGGGTAAAGAGAAAGCAATCTAGCTGGGCAGAGAGGAGGCAGATAACCATTTGACAAATATGGATTGACAGCCTCAATCTGAGGGATTGTGATTGGCACGATTAATGGCTAACACAAATCTCTTTTTGTTTTTTGTTCCTACTGTTCCTATCCAAAAGGAGTGAATGCCTGATTAATCAATGAAATAAATTATGAGATGCTCTCTCTTCCTGTGTTCATCTTGGCATCAGAGTGAAGAAACAGGAGACTAGAGAATAGGTAAAAGCTGACTAGAGTAGTAGACTGCTAGCAATGATTGACCTCCTCATGTAAGGGAAGTAGTTGACTGATAGCATTGACTGACCTCTTTGTGCAAGCTTAGACATTGACTGCAAACAAGCTCTATGACAGTCAACTGACAATATCAACTAGACCTCTTCACTCAAGTGGGGGCATTGATTGAAGGAAAAAGAGTCTTCGATCAACATAGGTGATAGTTTCCATCTGTTGAATATTGATTCAAAGTTGTTGAGTCAAAATTGTCAGTTATGATTGGGTCTTTGATTCTGTTTACTGATTTAGTGGGTTGAGATAATTTCGTTGTTTTTAAATTTAAGTCTAGCAGTAAATCCTATTTTCTTGTTATTTAATTGACATGTATTGCCTATTTAAAGGCATGATGATATGAATAAAAATAATGAGATTTCAGCCTTCACATTCATGTTTTTCTTTCTATAGCTTTTGTTCGTTAACTTCATAGCTACCAATGTCTCTCAAATTCCAACAGTGGTATCAGAGCGTTCAATGATTTTAAGGGGCCTGTGAGAGAGAACCCATCAACGCCTTCTTTATTTCTATGGCTTCCACCAACACATCATCTTTTTTACCACCAACTTTTGATGGAGAAAATTATCAAGTATGGGCTGTCAAAATGAAAACTCATTTGAGAGGTCTCAGTTTATGGCAATGGGTCGAAAGTGAAAGGTAGATACCTCCGCTTGGCAACAATCCTATGCTCAATCAAATCAGAGCCCATGAAGAAGCAGAAGCTATAGCTCCGAGGGATTTATCTCAATTACACGCTGCTGTCTTCGAATCAATTTTCTCAAGAATCATGGCTTGTGAAACGGCTAAGGAAGCGTGGGATGTAGCTATATCAAGGGAATGCTAGAACGAAGAGAATACAAGTGTTGAATCTCAAAAGAAATTTTGAGATTCTTAGCATGAATGAAAAGGATACAATCCAAGAGTTCTCTGAAAAACTAATGACAGTGGTAAATAAAATTAGACTTATGGGAGAAGAGCTACCTGACAACAGGATCGTAGAGAAAGTCTTGATAAGCCTACCTGAGAGGTTTGAGGCAAAAATCTCCTCTCTTGAAGATTCAAGGGACAGTAGCCAAATTACATTGGCAGAATTAATCGGAGCCTTGCAAGCTCATGAGCAAAAAAGGATTATGAGAAATGAAGAAAGTGAAAAGACGGTGGAGGGAGCTTATCTTGCCAAAAGTTTATCGTCAAAGAATGAAGGAAAAATTCTAGAATGTGACCATTGCAAAAAGCCTGGTCATGAAGAGAAAGATTGTTGGCACAAGGGGAAGCCTCAATGCTTCCAATGTAAAAGATTTGGGCATTTGAAAAAGGATTGCAGATTTAACATGAAACAACAAGCAAATACAGTGAAGGCGGTTGAACGGGCAATTGAAGAGGAAATGCACCAAGAAGAATTTTTTTGGAGAGAAGTGCTCCATGAAACTGAATTGAGTTTTTTTCAACATTTGAATGAAGTATTGATTGTGATGAGAAGTGCATCAAGAAGTGCTTCACAATTTGGAAGAAATTTGGAGAGAAGTGCTCCATAAAAAGTTGAAGTTTTGCAACTTTGAATCAAGAAGGAATGTTGAATATTGATTCAAAGTTGTTGAGTCAAAATTGTCGGTTATGATTGAGTCTTTGATTCTGTTTACTGATTTAGTGGGTTGAGATAATTTCGTTGTTTTTAAATTTAAGTCTAACAGTAAATCCTATTTTCTTATTATTCAGTTGACATGTATTGCCTATTTAAAGGCATGATGACATGAATAAAAATAATGAGGTTTCAGCCTTCATATTCATGTTTTTCTTTCTACAGCTTTTGTTCGTTAACTTCATAGCTACCAATGTCTCTCAAATTCCAACACCATCACTTGAAAAGAGCTATATTTCACAGCAGAACCACTGACACCAAGCTTGAATGAGTGGTTGGCAGCTTGGCATGAGTCAAATGACTCTGGTCCGCTCTGTTGTTTGGCAAGGATGAGGCAACTTTGCTTGACTTTCAACCTGTTGTTCTCCTTAGGTATCTCAGCACTTCACAGGTACTCTACTTCAAAGCATAAATAGCTACCATGTCCTATTTTTAATGCTGTAAAATAAGGAAAATAAAACAAATATATATATATATATATATAATGGGGTGGAGCTGTACAGACTTGTGTTTCTCTAATTAGTTTACAATTTTTTGATTCAAATTGTGGTGTTCCTCAAATCATGTTTGATATAAAAAAAAAGGGGTAGAGGGCCAAGCGATAACCTCCCAAGGGAAAATCCAACACTTGAAATGACCAGTTCGATTTGACTTGAGGCCCAATCAGAAATTTAGACCAGGACTGATTTGACCCAAAGCCCAATCCAAACCAAGCATGATCTGACCCATTAACATACCCAATTGATCAGACTCAGAGACCACAGACTAGGTTCATTGACCTTTTTACCATAACCCATTTTCATCCAATTTGACCCATTTTCTATATGGGTTCAGTCCAACCTTTACCAGAAGTCATATAAGGATGAGTTGCTAGCATTAGGATTTCTGTTTAAGACACCGCTAGGAGCAATAGACAATCTAGATTAAGTTATATGGCATGGTTTTAACAATAATTCTAACGTGATTATATTGTGGTTATAGGAACATCAGACACATCCAAGGTGGGCCCCAACTAAACACGCATTTTGTGATAGTGCTGTAATTAGATGGCCCCAACAATAATTCTATCTTGTTCAATAGCACTTGTTCACACCTGTTCTATTGCTTGCATGTCACATGTTATTTTACATGGCATAAATTCTTATGAACATACTTGTCACAACTAGGCTTTTATACCACTTGTAATGGCTTGACACTCCCCCTAGCTGATTAAGAGGCACTTAACTTGAACAAGGCCTTCCCTAGCCCTAAGCTAGCCCTTCAGACCCTCGTTTGTGCAGATGGGAATCACCCCCACTTGTGTCATGCCTTTGAATGACTTGGAAGCTAGCTAGGCTCAAGATGACCACTCTTGGATAAACTCCCAGGCACCACTCTAGAGAGAGATTATCAATTAGGCTTATAATAGAGCGAAGTGGTTTGGAGGATTACAAATGATGGTGGAAAGCTTTATATAGGTCTTACCTCCTAAACCTCTCGCCAAGATCACATCGACCCAACAGCCTATAAAAGATGAGCCTTCATGCATGTGGCCATCGGCCTTACATATAATTAGACCTTACCTTTCATATTATAAAATATACTAGAGTAACCTAGAATGATATAGAACATTCTAGAACCTTCTAGAGTATTTCAGAGACTTGCCATGCAGTGGGCCATGCAGCTCAACCAATCATCAGTCTATGCTTGCATAGTACCTGCATGTAGTTCACAAAATCTTTGGTCTTGCACATCCCATTATCCCAATGAACCTACTATGCAACCATATGTCTCATATTGCAAGGCCCACAATCTTGGGCCTTATAATAAGACTTGGGGGGTCACCACTAATGGCCCATTAGGGCTCCACTCGGCAAGAGAGATTTAATCTCCCTGCCGAGCCACCATCATTTCCATTCTTCTTTTCCGCCAGCTCCCATCTCTCGTCACCCCATCTCAATCAGATCTCTGTCCCGCATTCCATCCGTGATCAATCACCATAAAATCCTGTAATCGATCATCTCTTTCCTTTTTGGTTCCAATCTTCACAAGGGCTTTCTCTTTGGGGAAGGGGGTCTTATATTCTCTAATCCTCATGCCTCTCTCTCTCTCTCTCTCTCTCTCTCTCTCTCTCATTTTCTTCCCTCTCTATGTTGTATTGTGTGTGCAATAAGTTGCCAAGTTGCAGGTGATTTTGGCACTCCCTGGGCAACAAGCAATTGAGCGAGTATATTCTACTAAATCACAGAGCGGGGATTGTATTATGATTTTTTTTACAAATGCTTGTATTTAATGTCTATTGTCTCTTACTCCATCATTATTAAAATATCAAACTCATTTGATTCATTTTAACTATATAAAAAGGGGAAATAGGAGTTCATATTTATTGGTCATCTTGATTGGGTATCAATGTTGCATGATATGTGATATCACGATATAATATTAGTACGGCATGTTGGGCTTATATAAGTTTGAACATAAGAATAACTATTATTGTTAATATGCATTCATGGCATTGGGAGTAACTAAATAGAACATTGTTTGCTAACAACATAACTTGGTTAGCCGTGGTGCACCATGTAATTAAATGGGTGAGAGCTGTTATGCCACTAAACTTTGATCGGGCGAGAGTTGTTCTGCCGATGTACTCATTTAATGTTCATGGATAAACAGTTGCTAGTTCTACATACTCCCACTAACCTTCATGTTCTTGTCAACATGTTTAAATATTGTGATTATATGGTACCCCTTATTTCTTATTTCTATTAATTATCATGTCATGCTTAACAGTAGCATTTATTAGACGAACTTTTATTTCCCCCATCATAATACTCTTCCACACTTACTGAGTCCGTTGACCTTTGACTAACCCCACCACACCACATTTTGTAGTTGTAGGTCCAGCTATTAGTGCCACTACCAAGATCATGGTATGGGATCCCCTCCTAAGCATTATCGTAGTCACACTCCAGCGTACAAGCACACTCATGCATTTGGACAAAGAATGTTCACTATGGTTTGGAATGACTATTGTTTAATTTAACTTTATTTTTCTCAGTTGTAAGGAGACATTGAAGATTGATGTATTTCCCATTAAGAGATGATGTTATTGAACATTAAAATGAAATGATTTAAACTGTATTATAAATGTGAGGCTTACTACTCTCAGCGAGGTCTATAGCCCATTAAGGAGTAGTGACGGTCATGGTCCCTAAAATTTGGGTTGTGAAACATATCCTTGTCATGCCTGTTTGCTGCCTGCATGGAAATTAACCCCCAAAATCTTAGTGTGTCACTAAGCTCCCATAACAATTCTTGTTACTTCTTTGGTGCTATTTGATGGAGGCAAATCCCAAATCAAGGCTTAGTCATGTGAATGGAAAATGTAAACTCCACCTACCATGCAAGAACTCCAAGAGCCTAATGATGATAGCAATGCAAAGCTAACAATAGGCTACATGATGAAGTTGTGATCTTGGCTCTGGCACCAAATTGACGTAGGGCTAACAAGAACGATAAGGGAAGAAATCTAAGAGGAAACAGAAAAGGAGAAGAAAGAGAAGAGAGATACTGATAGAAGTAAAAGAATCAATCTATTCCAATTTATACCAAAAAGTATAATCCTATTACAAATCAACTAAATAGAATTCACTACTATTAATTTACTAAAAATCTAAAAATAATAATTAAATACACCTGATGCAAATAGAAACAGGTAAACAGAGAAAACAACAAAGATGCGGTGTTGACACAGTGGGACAACAAATAACACACTTCCACAACTCAGTAACAACTTTGGACCCCTAAAAGTGCAGAAAGAAATTACTACCACTTGCAGGGATTTAGAAACCAGAAAGGAAAGCCCAACGTAAGCTATAGAAAACCTTTGTCTTAAGATAGAAAAGAGAGGATACTTTAAACCAAGGTGGATCTTAACCAAATACCTGAATCTAGGACTATTTCAAATATAGAACAAGCAGTAATAACAAATTTATTGCTAGCCTCTCACGCCTAAGGCAGCAGTGGAGGGACCAGTAGGCATTGTGGGGTTACCTCAAACCCCAAGCCTTTCAAGATAAAGCTGAGAAGTGGGGGTGAAGAGGCTGGAAACCTATTTTACAGATAATCCCTCCTAGAAGCAACTAACCATCCAGAAGCCCCCCCAAAAAAAACTACTCTAACAAAGACCACCAAAAACAAAATGTAGGTGATCCCCAATGTTTTGAAAACTGGATGGGGATATTGAATGGGAATGGAAAAGGGTCCTTGGTCAATGTTTGAACTTGGAAGAAATAGGATAAAATTGGATTTCAAAATAAATATAAAATAATTATAACTTAGATAAAAAAAACTACAAAAGAAAAACAAAAGGAAATGATAAATAAGTAGAATTGGCAAGCTCACTGGTGAACAGACCAGTTTCTAGAAACCTAGATTGGTTTGACAACTGACTGCTGATTAAATCAGTCCATCTGGTGGATCCAGTCCAATCTTCAGAATTAGTCATCCCTCTATACTTGGGTTGTCAAGGAGCTCTTTCAATGTGGCACCTAAAAAATAATGTAGATTAGGATAAGGATGGCGCAACCTAGACAAAGAGTGAGATATGAAAAAGTCAAGGAACAATGTGCCAATAGTGCCAAATAAGTTTTGCAAGTTGTCAAAACCATAGCCGTAGTCAAGAGTAGAGTTGTTGGATGTTTCTCTATTAAGAATATGAAGGATAAAATAGAAATCTTGAAGATTAAAATTTTCCAAAAATAAACCTTATCTCAGGGAATGAATACCTCATAGGACAAGAATTTCTATGGATAACAGCGTGGTCAGGTCCCCCTTGTTAAGCCGGATATTGAAGGCATTAACCCTTTGGTTGGTAGTGCTATAGTTCCACGTTCATCTTAAAGTCACAAGGTGGCTGAACCCAGAGCCAGTCCTGGGTTTTCTAAGGCCCAGGGCAAATTTTCTCAAGTGTGCTCCTCTATACAAATTAAATAAAAAAAATAAAAGTTATCAACTAATTAATTTTATTAAAATTATAAAAGATAAGGAAGAATACTTTGGGGCCTCATTAAAACCTTGTTTGGGAAAAACCCAATGGAACAAAACCCCAGATGAAGGAAAAAGAGTACCCCGCATTGTAAACATTGCATTATTAAACGAAAACTACATATTTGAGTTTACATGTTTCCTCTCGAATCTCCGTAAACATTTATTGATTTGATCAATCTTCCTTTCATCCTCCACAATTAATCGAAGCAAAAACAATCATCACATGTACCTACAAAATAAAAATAGCAATGAAATCTCAACCACAAAACATCATTTAAAATGTTCTTGTTGCACTTTTATATGCAAAATCATCAATTATACTATCATATTTAATGTTTTCTAACATATCATTTTCAATGCATAATATCGCTAATCCATTTAGCCTTATCTTGAGACATGGTGGTCCCCAAGTAAAATTTCAATAATTTTAATTTAAAAAAACTTCTTTCAGCAGATGCCACAGTCACAGGTATAGTCAATAATACCCTATAAGCAACCATTACATTAGGAAACATATCCACACTCTTTACAAACTCAAGAATTTTAATGGATGTCCATGGTTTATCTATTTCATATGCTTCTTTTGGTAACATCACTTGCAACACCTGTAATTCTGAAAATAAGTCTCTTGCATCAACATCAAAAACATTACCATGTTTTAAAGCATTTTCAAGATTCACACAAAAACTTTTCAATTCATCATCATGAAACGAAGTCAACTTTGCAACATCAAATAAGAACCCAAAAATAGATTCAAAAGAATGCAATTGTTTAAACCTATTCTTCAATTCACCAAGAGCAATATCCACTATAACAAGAAAATAATCAGTTCTAAATGATTCTCCAATTGATTGTTGTTCCCTATCACTATTGGAAACCTCATCAAAATGCCTTTTTTTACAAACTTGACGTTTTTTTGAAAATACAGGCTCAATTCCCATATCAAGGGAAATTTCTTTAGCATTAATCATGGCAGAAATAAACCCATTTATTCTATAGTTTTCAAAAAATGAAACAAGTCATTCTCATTGTCTTACAGCAGCATCAAGACGCATGTCTTCAGATTGTAACTTTTTACTAAGTTAATCTTATGCAAAATATCATGAAAAATAACCAAACTTAATATAAATTCAAAACTTGAAAGCTCTCTTGATGCTAAACTTTGAGCATCCCCACTCAATTTGGCATCTTCACTAGTTTCTGTTAATTTAAATAAAGCTTCTCTAATTTGGGAAGCTTGAGATTTTATTGTTTTGACACTTTCAATGTGACTTTCCCAACGTGTAGTTGACAATGATTTCGAAGTCAAACCATCTATGTAATCAAGTAACACATTCCATCACTTTGTTGAATTAGAGAATACCGTATATATGCATTGACATGCTCCAAAAAAAGATTTTGCTTTAACACATGAGTTGGCCATACTACAAACTATTAAGTTAAGACAATGAGAACCACATGGCATGTAAAATGCTCTAGGATTTATATCAAGTAATCTTTTTTGTACACCTAGATTTTTTCCTTTCATATTAGAGTCATTATCATAACCTTGTTCCCTCACATCATCAATATTAAGTGTAAGGGACTCAATTACATTTTGCAATTCATTAAAAATTCCTAATCCAGATGTATCTTCCACATTTAGAAACTCTAGAAAATACTCTTCTATATTTACTGGAGTACTTGAAACATTGACACACCTCAATATTAAAGTCATTTGTTCTTTGTGACTTGCATCAGGAGTACAATCAAGAATGATTGAAAAACATTTAGCTGTTTTTATTTTTTCAATGATTGCATATTTAACATTTGATGCTAAAATAGCTATCAACTCATTTTGAATTTTATGGCTAAGATAATGATAATGAATAATGCAACACCATTTTCGAAACACCATTTTCGACTCATTCAAGATAAGAAGATTCATTATCATTATCTTAATAATAAAATTCAAAATGAGTTGATAGCTATTTTAGCATCAAATGTTAAATATGCAACAACAACAACAACAACATATCCAACCTTTATCCCACTATGTGGGGTCGGCTACATGAATTCTAGACTTTCATGTATTTCTGTCTTTTATCATATCTTCATTTAAATTCATACATTTTATATCAAACTTTAATGTCTCTCCCAAAGTCTTCTTGAGTCTATCTCTTACCTCTTTTTTTGACTAATTGTTCCATTTCATCAACTCTTCTCACAGGAGCGTCTCTTGGTCTCCTTCTCACATGACCAAACCATCTTAGTCTAGTCTCTCTCATCTTCTCCTCGATTGGCACTACTCCTACCTTATTACGAATAATTTCATTTCTAATTTTATCCTTTCTTATATGGCCGCACATCCATCTTAACATCCTCATCTCTGCTACACTCGTCTTTTGCTCATGCTAGTATTTGACTGCCCAACATTCTGAACCATACAGCAAAACTGGTCTTATAGCTGTCCTATAGAATTTTCCTTTCAGTTTTAATGGGATTTTACCATCACATAACACCTTCGATGCATTTCTCCATTTTAGCCAACCTGTCTTAATTCTATGTGCGACATCCTCGTGAATTTCCCCATCTTTTTGAATCACTGATCCCAAATATCGAAAATGGTCTTTTCTTTGTAAGATTTGGTCTTCTAGTTTTATTATAACATCATCCACTCTTGCATTCTTACTAAATTTACATTCCATATATTCTGTTTTCTTTCTACTTAATTTAAATCCCTTAGATTCTAAATTGTTTCTCCACAACTCAAGCTTAGCGTTCACTCCTTTTGTTTCATCCACCAACACTATGTCGTCTGCAAAAAGCATACACCATGGCACCTCTGTCTGAATATCTTTAGTGAGTTCATCCATTACTAGAGCAAATAAGTATGGACTTAGTGCAGAACCTTGATGCAGTCTTATTGTAGTTGTAAACGATTCAGTATCCCCTCCGCATGTTCTGATCCTTGTCTCTACACCGTGATACATGTCCTTAAGGGCTTGTATATAGGCTATTCTGACTCATTTCTTCTCTAAAACCCTCCATAATACTTCTCTAGAAACCCTATCATAGGCCTTTTCTAGATCTATAAACACCATATGCAGGTCCTTCTGATGATCCCGATACCTTTCCATTAGGCGCCACAATAGGTATATAGCTTCCATTGTTGACCTACTAAGCATGAAACCAAACTGATTTTTCGAGACCTTTGTTTTTTTTTTGAGCCTCTGTTCTATTACTCTCTCCCAGAGTTTCATGGTATACCTCATTAACTTAATTCCTCTGTAATTTTCACAGTTTTGAACATCTCCTTTGTTCTTGTATATAGAAACTAAAGTACTCTTCCTCCACTCATCTGGCATATTTTTTTATTTAAGAATCGTGTTAAATAATTGCGTTAGCCAGGAAATGCCCTCTTCTCCTATGCATTTCCATGCTTCTATTGGTATATTATCTGGTCCCACCGCCTTATGATTTTTCATCTTTTTTAATGCTTGCCTTATTTCATTTGAACTTATGCGTCGATAAAATATATAACTCACGTTCCCTTCGGAGTTACTAAGATGTCCCAACCTAACTCTTGTGTCGCCACCATCATTGAATAATTTTGTGAAATACTCCTTCCATCTCTCCTTAATCGCTCCCTCGTTCACTAATACATTTTGATTTTCATCTTTTATGCATTTCACTTTATTTAAATCCCGTGTTTTTCTTTCTCTTGCTTTAGCTAATTTATATATATCCCTTTCCCCATCTTTTGTATCAAGTCGTTTATATAGATTCTCATATGCTTTTGACCTTGCTTCATTAACAGCTCTTTTTGCTACCTTTTTTGCTTCTTTATAATTTTTTTGATTTTCTTCATTGTTGCATTGATATATAGCCTTATAGCAAGTTTTCTTATTTTTAATTTTCAATTGTACCTCTTCATTCCACCACCAAGACTCTTTAAGGTTAGGGGCTCTACCATTTGTCTCTCCAAGGACTACCTTTGCTATGTTTCTCAGGGCGTTAGCTATTTCTTTTCACATTTGGTTTGTCTATCCTTCTCCATTCCATTCCCTTCTACCCCTTAATTTTTCTTTGAAGATTAGCTGTTTCTCCCCTTTTAAATCCTACCACCTGATTCTTGAATTTTGTTTTATGTGATTTTTTCTCTTCCAATTTCTTACTTGGACGTCAAGTACTAGAAGTCTATGTTGAGTAGTCAAACACTCTCCCGGTATCACCTTACAATCCCTACAACATAACCGATTAAGTGTTATGATTAAGTGTTCGTCCCGTTTTTTGAACCTAGTATTGGTTATGATGAGCCCATTTGCCATAGCAAAATCTAGAATAGATTTACACTCATTATTAATTTCCCCGAATCCATACCCTCCATGTACCTCTCTATAACTGTTTCCGTCTCTACCCACGTGCCCATTTAAGTCACCTCTTATAATTACTTTCTCTCCCTCTTGGTATCATTTGTATGAGTCCCTCTAGGTCTTCCCAGAATTTTGCTTTTATCTCATCACCTAACCCTGCTTGTGGTGCATATATACTAAAGATATTCATAATCATTCTTCCTAGACTAGCCTTCACCGTAATAATCCTATCCCCTATTCTCTTTACATCCACTACCTCATCTACTAAGCTTTTATCCATAATAATCCTCACTCCATTTTTCGCTCGATCATTTCCTGTGTACCATATTTTATATCCAGTTTCTGATAAAGTTTTTGTTTTTTTTCCTACCCATCTCTCGCCTCTTGAAGGCACATAATATTAATTTTTTTTCCTAATCATCACATCTACCACTTCCATAGCTTTGCCTGTTAATGTTCTTATGTTCCATGACCTAATCCTTAATCTATGATTTTGTTTTTGGCCTTCAGTCATTTTTGATTGTACTCCTGATGCAAGTCACAAAAAACAAATGACTTTAATATTGAGGTGTGTCAATGTTTCAAGTACTCCAGTGGATATAGAAGAGTACTTTCTAGAGTTTCTAAATGTGGAAGATACATCTGGATTAGGAATTTTTAATGAATTGCAAAATGTAATTGAGTCCCTTACACTTAATATTGATGATGTGAGGGGACAAGGTTATGATAATGGCTCTAATATGAAAGGAAAAAATCTAAGTATACAAAAAAGATTACTTGATATAAATCCTAGAGCATTTTACATGTCATGTGATTCTCATTGTCTCAACTTAATAGTTTGTAATATGGCCAACTCGTGTGTTAAAGCAAAATCTTTTTTTTGGAGCATGTCAATGCATATATACGGTATTCTCTAATTCAACAAAGCGATGGAATGTGTTACTTGATTACATAGATGGTTTGACTTCAAAATCATTGTCAACTACACCTTGAGAAAGTCACATTGAAAGTGTCAAAACAATAAAATCTCAAGCTTCCCAAATCAGAGAAGCTTTATTTAAATTAACAGAAATTAGTGAAGATGCCAAATTGAGTAGGGATGCTCAAAGTTTAGCATTAGGAGAGCTTTCAAGTTTTGAATTTATATTAAGTTTGGTTATTTGGCATGATATTTTGCATAAGATTAACTTAGTTAGTAGACATGCGTCTTGATGCTGCTGTAAGACAATGAGAAGGACTTGTTTTATTTTTTGAAAACTATAGAATAAATGGGTTTATTTCTGCCATGATTGATACTAAAGAAATTTTTCTTGATATGGGAATTGAGCCTGTATTTCCAAAAAAAGGTCAAGTTTGTAGAAAAAGGTATTTTGATGAGGTTTTCAATAGTGATAGGGAACAACAATCAGTTGAAGAATCATTTAGAACTGATTATTTTCTTGTTATAGTGGATATTGCTCTTGGTGAATTGAAGAGTAGGTTTGAACAATTGTATTTTTTTGAATCTATTTTTGGGTTCTTATTTGATGCTGCAAAGTTGACTTCGTTTCATGATGATGAATTGAAAATTTTTTGTGTGAATCTTGAAAATGTTTTAAAACATGGTGATGTTTCTGATGTTGATGCAAGAGACTTATTTTCAGAATTACAGGTGTTGCAAGTGATGTTACCAAAAGAAGCATATGAAACAAATAAACCATGGACATCCATTAAAATTCTTGAGTTTGTAAAGAGTGTGGATATGTTTCCTAATGTAATGGTTGCATATAGGGTATTATTGACTATACCTGTGACTGTGGCATCTGCTGAAATAAGTTTTTTTAAATTAAAATTATTGAAATCTTACTTGCGGACCACCATGACTCAAGATAGGCTAAATGGATTAGCGATATTATACATTGAAAAGGATATGTTAGAAAACATTAAATATGATAGTATAATTGATGATTTTGCATATAAAAGTGCAACAAGAAGACATTTTAAATGATGTTTTGTGGTTGAGATTTCATTGCTATTTTTATTTTGTAGGTACATGTGATGATTGTTTTTGCTTCGATTAATTATGGAGGATGAAAGGAAGATTGATCAAAACAAGAAATGCTTACGGAGATTCAAGAGAAAGCATGTAGACTCAAATATGTAGTTTTCGTTTAATAATGCAATGTTTACAATGCGGGGTACTCTTTTTCCTTCGTTTGGGGTTTTGTCCCATTGAGTTTTTCCCAAACAAAGTTTTAATGAGAACTCAAAGTATTCTTCCTTATCTTTTATAAATTTTTATAAAATTAATTAGTTGATAACTTTTATTTTTTTTTATTTAATTTATATAAAGGAGCACACTTGAGAAAATTTGCCCTGGGCTTTAGAAAACCCGGGACCAACTCTGATAAAGAGATTAATTTTGTGGAAGTGGAGGAGATAGTTTGAGACAATGTAAAGCATAGGGGACAACTTTTTTAGATTGGCGTGGTGAGGGTGAGTGAAGGGGGGGGGGGGGGGAATAGGAGGGCAAAAATAAATATAATATATATTTTATTAATTTTTTTTTTTTTATCATTTTGGGCCCCCCTCAGTTGTGGGCCCCAAGCTGTAGCCCTGGCCCAAGGCCGGCTCTGGCTGAACCCCAAATTGTGTTCTTTCTAGATAACTTTGGAATTCTGGCCCAAACTCTAGAGGTTAGCTAAAATCTAGTCCCAGAAGGTGAAAGCTAGTTCATTCAAAGCAAAATGGTATCCCCTTCGTCCTTTCACTAACATGTCTGTTATTGAGGAATTGAACCAAGAATCACGCTGATGTTTGGTTCAAGAAGACACATCACTATCGGTCAACTCAAACCTGTGTCATCACAGTCATCTCGAACGTATCTCCTCAACTAACATGTTGGGCTTCGCTATATCATTTGATTTTCCAAGTAACTCACATGGCCTGTGTGGCATATCTTAAGATAATTAACAGGGAAATAATCTTTATCCATGACATTATTTCCTTAAAAATACAAGAATAATCTACTATAGGTGTCGATGAGGTGCAAGTTTACCATGACTTTCACTTTGAAATTGGTAAATCAGCTCCCAAGGGAATCATACTTAGAAGCAAAATTATCAAGGACAATACCTCCAACAATTCACTCTTGTTGATTGCAAGATACTGCATTTTTTTGGATCTTGACAAGTAACTCAAAATGACAGATGCTTCCTCAGAACCTCCACAAATTTCTTGGAACTTCTTCATTGTAATGATGCATGAAGAAGTCCATTGAGTTTCAGATATAAGTTTGACAACTTCAGCAGCTTTAGCCTACATAGCAAGAAAGAAAGACTTTTAGAATAATATTATTCATAAAAATAAAAACAAAAAGAAAAAATCAGGACTAGAACTCTTGCAATAATTACTTCATTCCTTTTGCTCAGGCACACTACTAAGCAAAAGAAGCAAGGAGGCAATCTAGGAATAATACTAAACCAATTAGCGTGTTAAGTAAGTTAAAAGGACTCCTAAAATTTCCTGATATGTTAAATATTGCATGTATAATGTACGTGGAAACCAAATAAAGCAGTCCATGGGTCTCATAGGTATCCTTTCCTCCAAAAATTCAAATGCATAAAAAAAATG
Organism: Diospyros lotus; assembly: GCF_014633365.1. Taxonomy (NCBI): domain Eukaryota; kingdom Viridiplantae; phylum Streptophyta; class Magnoliopsida; order Ericales; family Ebenaceae; genus Diospyros; species Diospyros lotus. The sequence goes on from NC_068340.1 coordinate 837,453, forward strand.
GAGGCATAAAACAATTGAACATGCTTCTAAACCATAGGAATTAACATAAGAGGGAATGGACTTGATAAAGACAAGGATAGCAAAACAACGACCCCCACCCTCATAAAAAAACAAAACTAAACAAAAACAAAGAAAAAAAAAGGCTATTGTTCTAGCAAGGACAAGAAACACTCTTTAAACGCCAATTTTTCCTAAATTTCCTATAAAACTAAAATCTTCATCAAATGCAAACAGCAGACTTCAGAAAAAAAAAAAAACTCAACTAATAATGGGTCCTGGAATCTATTACCATCAATATTAGAACTTCTTTTCTTGTCATAAAATCTAAATATTGACGGGAAAATACAGCACCAAAGATTTCATGACATGTTCCATATGTCAGCAGTCAATGTTTCTGACCTGTATTTGAAATTAATGAAAAAATGTGAAGTTAAACACCAAATCATCAAAACAACTTATTAAGTTCATGGCATGTATCTGATTAAGTACTTGTAGGAGCATAACTCCTCATTTTCATCAAAAGTCTTACTCCCACTCGGTGGAATTGGCTACATGAATTAATAGCCTTCCAATCATCTCTATTCATTGTCAACATTTATGTAAGGAAATTATATCCTTGTATGTCTAAGCATTTCCCACCAACTTTTCTTAGATTTCCTCTACCTCTTTGGTTGCAAACTTCTTCCTTTCATCCACTCACCTCACAGGTGCAGCATCTTATTTATTTTTTTCTTGCATGTCCAAAATATTTGGATTATATCTCATGCATCTTATCTTTAATAGGCAACACTTAGACATTATTACGAAAAATCTCATTTTAGTTTTCTTTTCATATATGACTACACACTGCCATATCATCCTCATTTCAATTACACAACACATGCTGATACAAGAAAGATGGTCTTATAACCATTCAAAACATCTAAACTAATATTTTTAAGGAATAACTTGATTTCCAAGTCTCCCCACAATATTATCCACATTTTTATTTTTACTAAATTTATAAACCATACATATTGATTTTCAACCTAGTCAACATAAAGTCTTCTTATTCGAATGTGTTTTTCCACAAGCTTAGTATCCACACCTTCTTTGGTCTCATCCACCAAGACAGTATCAATAGCAAATAACATACACTGATGTACCTCTTCTTGCATGTGCTTTCCGAGTTCATCCATCACAAGAGCAAGGAGTAAAGGTTTAATACAAATCTTTGACATAATCTAATTATGCTGGAAAAGACTTAGTATCTCACTTACAAGTCCTAACACACATTTCTGCTTGATGATTCATGCCTTTAGTAACCATATATCAGTACTTGACACTCCTTTCTTCTTTAAAACACCTCTAAAAGATAGCTATGAGAACTTTTGTCATTTTTTTTTTCAAGTATATAAACACCACACACAGACTCTTTTTTTTTTTTGTTATCTCTAGATCTTTCCATTAGACACCACTATAAGCATAAAAGCTTATTGGTCTTCTGAGACCCCAGTTTCTCTTCTTAACCTTTACTCAATCATCCATTCCCAAAGTTTCATTGTATGGCCCCCATTAGCTTGATGACAATAATTTCCACAACTTTAAACGTTTCCTTTATTTTCATCAATAGAAGGTAGAGTGCTCTTTCTCCACTCAACGAGCACCCTCTTTGATTTAAGGATAACATTAAGTGGGCATGACTTCCATTCTAGAAAATTAGAAATATTCCACATTACTTTGGCTCCTATTTCTAATAGACGAAACGATATAACAAACCTTCAATAGCGGCAAGAGAATGAGATGGTCATCCATGATGTCTATTTGACTTGATGATCTGGATAAACCCACTAGATGCACTGCCCTTTTGAAAATTTGGAAGAGTCGTCCACTTGTTGGATCAGAAAAATCATTTCTTTTTAGAATATCACCAGCATTATACATTTCAAGCTGAAGATAAAAGGAAAACACATAACATGTCAAGACAAATTTATGCAAACAGAATGGTACTGTCCTACATTAACAAGATAGTGTGGATGAGCCAAGAAATTTAACTGACTCTAACCAAACAAGAGTTTGACAAATAAGGGAAAATATCTCTGATTGTGTCTGTATGTGTGTGTTGTGGGGGTTTTCCATTTAAGTTCAAAAAGCATAATAATCTAGTAAAACACAAGTTCCTTTTCTTATCTACGTTTTTTTTTTCTTTGTCCTTTTTTCCTTTCTTTTTTTCCCTGAAAATTGGGGAGAGGGGGGTGGACTTTCAAAATGTTGAGAACATGAAAGGTTTGCTAGTATAGAAGTAGTTTAGATGTTCAACACATTTAACCAAAAAACTACACTTAAGATTTGGATGACAATGATAATGGTGGTGAAATTATTCATATATTGGAAACTAGATTTTGTTTAGCATAAACATGTCCTGCTCATCAACTTCATACCAGTAGCCTTTAAATGCCAAAGGATATAGGATTGATGGGCGCCCTTAAATGAGTTTAGCCTAATTTATTGTGGCCAGCGCTTCCAGGAGGAGAAAACAAAAATCTGGTTTAGGAAAGTATGCAAAGTTTGGGTCCATAGAAATATTTGGCTGCATCTTGGGACATCATTTTTTAACTTACAGGGTTTTTGCCTAGATAAACAAAAACAACTTTATAAGCATCAACAAGCTATAAGGATACCCTTATCAGAAACTGCAAATATAACAGGTCAACACAAGATTAGCACAAGTTTTAAGCCATTCACAACCCAATGAGGAATCTTATGCAAATGCAGACTAGCATGCATATGAGCAACAATAGCCAATGGTGATCTAATTATATGAAGGACCTGGAATACAATGAGCTACAATGAAGAATTTTTGGAGAATTCGAATCTGAACATTTGTTGTCTTGATACATATATCATCTTCTTTAAAACCGGTTCTTGTTTATTTTGATCAGGCAAATCAGTAAGCAGTGTCGTCTCAGTAAATATTTTATTTGACAAAATAGAAAGAGAATCCAAGGTAGGAAGTAATTATGTCTTCTGGATGGCCAGAGGTATCTCAATGTAATGACAAATAGGCAAAGGAATTGTTATCAACCCCTTTTTGACAGCGGTATTACTTGGAAGTAGTAAGAAGTTTGAATTCTGGGTTGTATCCAACACTTTGGCATTGAATCAAGAGAAACTCACCAAGACGCGGTCAAGGCATAAAGGAGCGAGGCCTCCTCGATTGAACCAAATGTTTCTTATCTTCAGGGGGGAGAAGAAAACAACCAACCAACCAGATTTAGCGAAAGGTCTGAACTAAGAAATAGATGACAAAACAGAAAGAGTGAGATAGTTGGGTGTAGTAAGGGTAGACCTGGGAAGGATGAAGGCGGAAGATGCCGAGGTGGGTGGCGACCTTAAGGATCAAATCTCTCCAGAAAGTGTACCTGGGCTCCCAATCGGACCTCTGTCCACTAAACGCCTTGAATCTTGCAGTGGCCATCACCACATCGTCCCAATCAGCCACCTCCTTCCTTATAAATTCCCCAACTCTCCGCGACACAATCGCCGACGACGATGACATATCATCCGCCATTTTCCACCTTTTTTCTTTGTTCAATTATATGCTTGTTCACCTCCTACAACAGCCCATATGCATATAACATGTTGCACGCAAACAACTCCCTCCCTCCCTCACTTTTTCCGACCGTTATATAATACTCTCTCCCTTTCTCATGCTCATTCATTCCAATCAGCAGCACGTCGGGTTCAAAATCATCTCTTGATTTGGCGCTCTCGTATCCCAACATACATACCCTAATAATCAAATTGGGGATTTCTCAACGGTCCCATTTGTGTGTTTTACAATTTTGTTGTGAATTTGGGTTTTTTTCTTTTTCTTTTTCTTTTTCTTTTTTTTTGTTTTATTAGAAAATTAGAAATTAAATATTACCTTTAATACCACAATCTATGGTTTTTTTTTTCCACATATGTTAGTTAGTTTAATTGTATATATGTTATGGTTAAAGATGTGGCTAATAATTTTAATAAATATAAAATAAAAAAAAAAAACACAAAAAGAGATTACTATGAAACACCTAAAATACTTTCTTCCTTTATTATTGAACCAAGAATTTTGTAAATCCAATCCTTTTGAGGTTAGTTGATTTTGTTTGCAATTCATTAATTAAAACTCAAAACTAAACTCAATAATACTAATTCATTTTTGTTTACAAATTTAATCACTTAAAACTCCAATTGAATTCATGAAAGGGCAAAGTAGTTCACATGACATGAGAGGCAGGCAGGCAATATTTGAGGGACAATCCACAAGAAGTCAGAATAATAATGCAAATTATTATTATTATTATTATTATTATTATTATTATTATTATTATTATATAATTAATTTTTGATAGCTACTAAACCATTGTAACACTAAAGCTATCTCCAACAGTGCTATTTTCAGCTTGCCAAAACTATTTGTTGTGAGAATGTTCCAGAAAATGAGCTCCAACAAAGTTCGCTATCGCTATTTTTGCTCGCTAAATTTTTGACAACCTTGAAATGCCTCATCAATGTTAGCAATTGAATTCTTCTTGCTATCTCTTCCTCACCCCCAACTGCTCAAGGTGAGAAGAGAGAACTAGACACGTAAAAGGTGAAGAAGAGTTGTAAGGCAATGATGGTAGCAACAAATCTGGCGACACACACACCAGATCCGATGGTGGCGGCCACAAACAACAATAGCAACGAGCAGCGACAGTGTCTTCTCTCGATGAGTCTTTTTCAGCAGCTTCCTCAGCAAGTCTTCTTCAGCGACTTCTTAATGGTTCAGGATATTTTGTATTTTTTTTTGTATTATATGATTGATATTGTATATTCTTTATTTGATTATTGAGTTGTGTATTTGATTATTGATTATATATATATATGTGTATATCTGATTAATTTGTATATTTAATTATTTATTTTGTATATTAAGTGTTCAAAAATAATAATCAATGAGGCTTGCAGGAGATAGCTTAGTGAAAGAATGGCCCCTTTTCTTGAATCACATAAGTGCTTTAGCAAGTTCTAGATTGAAAAAACTATAGTTCTTCTTCCCTATCATCCAACGCTATTAGTGCATTCTCATCACCAGTGTCGGTCCTCAAGTTTTTAATGCCCGGGGCAAAAGTAAAATTTATGCCCTCATATATATATATATATATTTAAATTTAGTGATAATTTATTTTTATTTTTTAATCGAGATCTAATATGTTTAAATTAACTTAAAAATTTAACATTCAAGTAGAGTTAACCATTTTAAACACCACCCGATTACACGACACGGAGTTAAGCAGGTTAGGGTTAGGGTTAATCGGGTTCGGGTTAAAAACGGGTCAACCCATTTATGACACGATTATTTTCGTATCTTAGATGGGTCAACCCATTTAACCCCTTTATACATGTAATGACCCATTTAATTAAATGTGTTAACGGGTTGACTCGAACATGTTAATATGATTATATACAAAATGACACGTTTAATTAAAAGGGTTAGTGGGTTGATCAGAACACGTTAACACGATTATACACCAAATAACATGTTAACAGGTGACACAGCATGACCCATTTAAATTAAACGGGTTAAATAGGTTAACAGGTGACACGACACGTTTAATTAAACGGGTTAAATAGGTCGTGTCATGTTACATGTTTAATAAACATATCGTGTTCGGCTTTAAGGAATTTGACATGATTATTAAATGAGTTGTGTTTAGTTTAGTTTGATACGTATTATTTGGGCGTCTCAACACGATACGATTACGACCCGCCAATCCGTATTGTCACCTCTACATTCAAATCAAATAAATTGTATCGATTCAAATTTTAATATATTAAAATTTACAATAAAATGCTACAATATATAAACAAGATTAATACTTATAACAATTCAATATGTTCTTTTTCATCGAGCAAAATAAATTCTTTTTCATCCAATCCAAAAAAAAAATTCTCTATATATTGAATATCTAAAGTAAAAATAAATTTTTTTATAATATAAAAATAAATTTTTAGTCTAAGCAGAAGCGGACTTGAAGTCCGCCCAGCATTGCTGGGCGTTGAGGATTTTTTCTTTAAAAAAATATTAAATTAATAAATAATTATAATAATATAATATAATATTTATTGAAAACAATTTGCCCCCTGAATAATGGGCCCAGGGCGGTCGCACCGACCGCCCTGGTCCAGGGCCGGGCCTGCTCATCACATTACGAACAAAGATTTTTCTCCATCGCTGTGACAGTGTGGCATCCTGAAATGAGATGAATGGGATGATCTTAACGTCTAAAAAGCAAAAAAACTGATATGACATGGCCACATCCTTGACGAGTAGTGAGTGTAAATTTAGAGAGAGTATCATTAGAGAATTTATGATTTAAAAAGATATTCTTGCAAAAGGAACTGCATTTAACTATAAAAGGAATAGACAGATGAAAAAGAAAATCCTTTGGAGAGCAGCATTTGGAGGAAGAAGTAAAAAATAATTCAGAAGGATATTCTGAAATTAATTAATATGAAGCTCCAGCTGTTGGAGGTGAGTATTATATAAACCATGTTGAAAGAGAAAAAGAATTACTGCCTACTTTGGGCATAATCTTATCTTCTAATTTTAATAATTCATGGAGCTTGGATGCATGATAAGCCAAAGGAGACAACCTCATAATTCTACTTCATTTATTCCAACTTTCTTTTTGGTTATAATGGGCTTCCCTTCAAAAGCACCGCTATTCATTTCAATGAAAATAGAGATCGGTTCCAAGAGAATTTTGAGGTTGCAAACTGGAAACTGTTAATCAATTTTAATCAATGCCCAATTTTAATATGCGTGTGTTTGATCTCTTCTTTAAGAACCTTCCTTCTACATGCTTCAATGTTATTTCCTGGCAAACCTTATTCTGTTCTCTTTCTAGGCCATGATACTTTGTGTTATCTAATTGAATTCCTTAAATATTAATTTTTATCACAAGTTGACCAATTGCATTTTGTTTGCCATGGAAAAGGATAATAATGAAAATTACTACATGAATTCACTCAACCATGACCAGAATATTGTAGACGAATATGCAAATATGGTAGCCACTCCATCCTTACCTGATTCATTCGAAGTCAACACTTAAAGAAATGTACGAATAAAAAATTTCTCAATGCAAGAGGATTGGATGCTCGTGTCGACATGGCTAAATATTAGTATAAATGCTGCACATGGTAACGGTCAAACGAAACAAAGGTATTGGAAAAGGGTTCATGCATATTTCCATGAATATAAAGAGTTTGAATCTGATCGAAATTCCAATTTGCTGATACATCGTTGGTCTACAATCTAACTTGTTATGAGTAAATTTCAAGAATATTATAACCAAATAGATGACAGAAATCAAAATGGAACAACATAACAAGATAAGGTAACCTCCATCATTATTCTTTTGTTGCTAATTATTAAGATCATGCATGTTGATAGTCATAGTTATTGACATTATTTTTAACTTATTAGATTTCTCAAGCAATAGAGATGTACAAGAGCCTACAAAAGTCTACTTTCACATTTTTATATTGTTTGTATGAGTTGCGACATGCACTAAAATTTTCTTCGAGTTCGTCGATGAAAAAATCTAAAAGTTCTCGACATCCAAGTTCAGCAACATCATCACCCATCTACTTTTGATTCGATGAACCTAGATGATATTGATGTCCGACACAACGAGCCTTCATTAGAACGGCCAATAGGAAGAGATGCTACAAAAAAACTTGGGTGAAAAAATAAATCAAAGGTAACAGACTCTTCTACTGGGGAACTAGCAAACGTGTTGAATGAAATTACTAAAAAGAGAACGCAATCCCAAATGTTATTAATTAAATAAACGAATGAGATGTTAAAGTTGGAAAGAGATAAGGTTGAACTAGAAAGAAAAAGGGAAGAACGCGAGCAACAACTTTATGAAGAAAGAATTATTGGGATTGATACTAGTAAGAATTATTGGGATTGATACTAGTAATATGGATGAATTTCAAAATGAATATTACAAAGCTCTCGAAGTCAAAATTATTCAGAAAAAGCGAAATGCAAGGCTGGACCCAAATTTGTAATTGGAGTTGGATTAATATATGTATCTTTTTCTTTTATTAATGTAAGGTTCCTAGATTTCTAAATGGAGTAGGGATTAATATATGTATCGTTTCCTTTTATTAATATATGGAGTTGGGATTAGGCAAACTTAATGAACATCAAACTTTATGGCTATTTCTCACATATGTTGACTTGGAACTAACAATTTTTTACTAATACAATAGAAAACAAGTACATTAATTTATTTCAATTTGATTGTTTACCATACAGTTCCCACAAATGCTCCACAAAATAATTTCTAAGTTGCATATGAGCCTAGTTGTCTCGAACTTGATGGTGAACCTATATGAACTCCATAATTTCATTTGTGCAATTGTGAGACAATTCAATTGTTAGAGTGCCAACAACTGTATCATACTCAGAATCCACACCTTCATGAAATATACCACATTCATCTTCAACTATCATATTGTGCAATATTATACAGGTCGTCATTATATCTTTGAGTGTTTGAATATCCCAAAAATGTCTCGGTTTACGTACTATTGCAAATTGTGATTGTAGGACTCCAAATGCTTTTTCGACATCCTTTCTAGCAGAATCTTGTTATGCAGCAAAAAAATTTGTCTTATTCCCTTGAGGAGATGGAATGGTTTTAACAAAAGTAAACCACAAGGGATATATACCATCAACAAGATAATATCCCATGGTATATTTATGTCCATTGGTGTATTTTACTTCAGGATCGCGACCTTCTGCCAATTCTGAGAATACATAAGATTTATTTAACACATTAATGTCGTTTAATGATCTCAGTAATCCAAAAAAAGCATGTCATATCCATAGATCATATGAAGCTATTGCTTCCAAAATAATAGTTGGTTCATGAGCATGACCTGTATACATTTCATGTCATACAGTTGGGCAATTGGCCCATTTCCAATGCATACAATCAATGTCGCCCAACATTCTTGGAAATCCGCGTTGCTCAGCCACGATCATCAACCTTGCAATATCAATACTATTTGGTCGCCTCAAATATTGCTTGCCAAATATCTCAACTACTGTTTTTACAAACCTTTTCAAACTCTCTACTAATGTACTTTCACCAATCCTAACATATTCATTCACAACATCTGCAGGTGATCCATATGCAAGTATCTTTAATGCAGTTATAATTTTTTGGAGTGATGATAATCCAGGAACTCCTACAACATTATATCTTTGAACAAAGTATAAATCATGTGATTCAATTGCTACTGGAATTCGTAGACATAATGATTGACGCATACGAAATCTTCTACAAAATAAATGTGGTGGACATGTAGGAGAATCATCAAAATAATCACGATAAAGTCTCTCATGAAACTCTATTGCAATTGATAACACGACGGTTCATTACAGATCCACGACGATGTGATACAGAACTGTGATCCCCAAATTGAATATGGTCTTCAATTAATATTGTAACAATAGCCTCTTCTTCTTCATTGTTTTGAACTTTTTCATGGATCATTTGGAAGAACATACGATTGATGTTGGACATGATGACTAATGTGAGTTGGTGTTTTAGATTTGTGAGTTATAAATTTTTTAATCAAATGGATCATTTATTTATAAACTGTTGGAATATGGTTGTTGGAATATAGTTATTGGAATATGACTGTTGTTGAAATATAACTATTGTTGGAATTTTAATTTTATCATATTAAAATCTTAATTTTTTTAAATAATTATTTTTTAAAAAATTAACAAATTGATTTAAAAATATATTAAATATTATTAATATTTAATATCATAATATTTATTATTAAATTACAAAATAAATAATAAAATTTTATAGTAGTTAAAGATATATGTAAGGTAGAATAAATAAAATTAAAGTTTATTAATAAAGAAATAAAATAGATAAGATAATATGAAATGTTGTTGGATTAGATATAATTTTTAAAATAAAATAAAGAGTAAATTATTTATAATATAAAAAAAAAAAATAAGAAACTGGCAAGAAATAGCCTAACACATACACACGCAGGTTGTTTTCCTTAACGAGGAAGCAAACCGTAGCAAGTCATACCATAACGTGGCAGCCATTACATCACATCATTGACCGGTCAGCCTCAGCTACATTTATTATCTTATCTTTATATATTATACATTAATTAATTAATAAATTTGATTAATTAGCTTGACATCGGCTGCACAGCTGCCACGTGCAAGTAGTAGCTGGGAAGCGGAATCGTGTCATAATATGTATGGATAATAGAATAAGTAAATTAAATATATATATATATATATGGAATCTGCTTATTGGTCGAGGGACGGCCCACAATCCATAACCTCAATTCTTCTAATAATAAATTTGGTATTTGGACTTCCACATATATATATCTCTTATTAATTAACTATTTATTATCTTCTTATATATATATATATATATATACCTCAAGAAATTCCGTTGGGAGGCGGTTGCAGGACTAGATCATTTTTAAAAAAATATAAATATATATATATATATTACTTTAAAGTGATACCCAAGCTGAAGCACGAGTGGTCGGTCTACTCCATCTAGCCTGGTGTGGTTACTACTGGTCGATCGGTGTATAACCAAATAATATAAGCTTTGGTCTGATGGTTTCGTGGGTGGTGAGGGAAATAAATAAATGAAAATGTGAAAGATAAAAGCGTGTGAGAAGCGTGTTGTTGAATGTTGAGGTGTCAAAACTCGTAGCTAGGTGGGCCCATGCCGCCAGCCGCCAATCGCCACGTACTACCGCCCCTCTCCTCTCTCCACCGGACACAGACACAGACACGTGTATCTGTCCTGTCTGGGGTTCATATTTACTTTTGGCTGGCCATCACACCCTATTAACTACTGTCCAAATGCACGTGTTTCGCCTAGGTTTTTCCTCCTCGCACTGTCCAATGCTAAAGTCGGCAACCATCATCATTAAATTCATCAAAAAACAAAATAGCGGTCGTTACAAATTAAGTGAGTTAAAATTAAATATTTGACTAACAGGCATGGGATATATGGTTTATAAATAAATAGAGGGGGGCTGGGCTGGGCTGGGTTGGGTAAGACTAGCAAGGAGAAAGGAGGAGCAGTTGTGTGATATATCTCTCCACTTTTTAATATTCATTATGTATGTATATATATGTTAGTGAGAACAGACGAACGAACGAATATATAGTCGGAACCCAATAGTTAATAAACCAGAAGGATTCATGAGAGTGACCGACTACTGTATGCTCATGTCAAAGTTTTCAAGTGGTCTCGGCAGCTTTCTTGATCACGGCGGCAATCGTAATCATCGTGTTGCTGATGCGGATGCCGATGCCTATGAAGTATGTTCCGATCAAAAGGAGGACGCCGGAAAGCAGATAACGTGGCGGGCGCGCTGCGGTTTGTCCTCCTCCTCCTCCTCCGATATTATTATCGAGCCACGACAGGAGCTGCAACGGATCAGGAACCGTTATGATCATCAGATTAGTCCCGGAGGGAAGCTCCTATTTCCATGGGAGGACGAAGCGGAAGCTCCCAAGAAAACGGAAGAGGGGGAAAATTCCCATTCCCATTCCCATTTCCATTTCCATTTCCATGGGAGGAGGAGGAGGAGGAGGAAGGCAAGCAAAAGGGATCGCCAAAGATTTGGGTTTAGGGTAAGTACAGAAGGAGCTGCTAGGCATGGGCATGGCAGTGATTTGGGTTTTGGGGATGATGATGATGATGATGAGGAGGAGGAGGAGGAGGAGGAGGAGGAGGAAAATTATAGTTATAATGGAGAAGGAGGTGGAGGAGGAGGATTGATGGCAGTGATGAGGGAAAAGGCAAAGGGATCAGAGAGGAGTAGGCCGTACAGTATGGACATGGAAGAAGTGAAGGCCTGCAGGGACTTGGGCTTTGAGTTGGAGCTGGAGCTGAAACACCATCACCATCATCATCAGCTTCGCTCCGCCGCCAGTAGTGGAAGCGACTCCCCCACCATCATCCCCCAATATTATTGGCGCGTTTCTAGCCCCGGTCGGTCAGCCATCCTGCCCGTCCCATTCCATCTACTTAATTTTACTAATCTTCTACATACTAACTCATTTAGGTACATATTTGTATGTATAATATTGCGCTTCTCTCCACAACAAGAGACAGACTCCTCGACTGGGATTCACCAATATTAATTTGCTAAATGATATGTATTTGGTGCATGCATGCAGGTGATGATCCGAGGGATGTCAAAACTCGACTCAAACAATGGGCGCAGGCAGTGGCGCTCGCATCTGCTACGTCTCCCCGCCGCTAGTAGCTGCAACCTACCCTACGTACCGGCATCTGCATGCTTGCCCAACTAATTCCTTGTACATATATGTATCATATATACATATGAGATGAGATGCATGATATATATATACACACACACACACTCTTGCTCTGCAACAAATCCTTAAATTTTCTTTTTCTTTAACTACTCTGCGTCTTGTATATGGACTTTATAGAGTGGCATCTTTCTTTGTATATTTTGGTTGAACTTGATTGAGGCATGGTTTCTTAAGCCTTCGATTTTGCTTTCTTTATTTCTGACCAAAAGAACCTATTTTTTCTCTTCCTTTTCCATTCGGTAAGGGGGGGTGTCATCAAAAATCAACTGTGCAAAATAAAATAAGAAAACAATTAATGAACACAATATTTACTTTATTCGATTCAATGTGGTCTAATAAAGGGCGATTAGATCCTTAGCTTTAACAGTGAATGGGGTTGAAAATGCAAGGGAGGGACCGACCTGGGTCCAATCAATAAGGTATTTTAAAAAATTCTAAAAAAATAACGTACATCTTCGCATTTAGTATTTTAAACACACTCCAAAAATGAATTCCCCTATCTATGATGTTAACTTGATAAATTATGTTCATAATGAACATTTATCAAATATTATTATTATGTAACAAATCATAATCAAGGTGGATCAAGGCAATCTCTTCAAAGTCATTGTTTTGTCCTTAGAAAATTCTCCAAATGTAAAGGAGGTTAGATACTTCAAAATTTCAGTGTTATTTATGTTTATATATACCTCGCCTCAATGATTTGTATATATAAAACAGTTGACATGGAAAATAACAGTTTGTTATTAGACTCTGATTATAATGTACATTATACCATCAAACATATTATTTAAACGTTAGAATACTGTAAATATAGTAATGGATCATCTAGCTACTTGCGTTTAGAAAGAGAATGATGTCCCCCTTGCAACAGCAACCAACATAAGGGGACCGGATGTAAGAAACACTGCACCAGACAATGAGAACCTAACACACAACACAGAACACCACTAAGTGTGCAACTACGCTCTCAAGGCAATTAACTGACACAAGGCTACAAGCCGAAATCAATAATGAAGACACACTAGGCTAGGTGTGAAAATTTACTTCCCAAAATTATTGCGTGAATCAAATCAATTTAATATGAAAGCCTATAAATGGACCTCTACTATCTCATCTAACTGACCCACTGGAGAAGATCTCACCAACTTCTTCCCCAAAGCAGTAATGTTCATACACCTCCAGTAGAATTTCTCTACATGGGACAACAGCCCCCAGCTTGATGCATGCAAGGAAAGCACCAGAAAGCTTCCGGTGAAGACTGTACGCCTCATCAGGAGGTGGTGTCAGCCTGTGCCTCAGCATTGTTGCACCTAGATTAGAAATGCTTTCAGTTATATTAGTAGAACGGAAGTCGTAACCACCTGACCGTGAGAACGGCAATCCCACAACAAAAGCAGCCTGAACATGAGCCTCTAACATAATCTCTGACTCCATTCCTGTTAGGAACCCCAGCCTTCGTGACATCTCTATCACTGCTTCTCTATCACTATTTGCACATGCAAGAACCTGATCAAATAATTCATGCAAGTTTCAGGGAAAGGAAAATTACATGGTCAACAAGGTATTGGGAAATTTTCCAGCAATAAATACTAATTATATGCATTTCTGGACAGCTCATTTGTGCCACTAACATGTTACATGGAGCATGGAACTATATCTATAAAGACCTGGAAGCAGTTGTCTGTTATAGAGCCACGAGATACCTTGTAATAGAACTAACATTTCATTTGTAAATATAGTAGATAATTGTGGTCACTTCAATACACATATAGTAAGTCACTAGCATTCAATAAAATTATCCACTAGCAATTCAGAACCTCGCAAGAAAATGTTTTTGCATATTCAGCAGACCCTCATTTTTTGGAGGGGTAATCATCTCTGAATTTGTCAGTTCATAACTCAAGTTCAAAGAAAGCTTATGTTTCAAATTCCCCTCCTCAATAAATAAGATAATTCCAAGATGTAGCTGAAAAGACCTATTCAATAAGATTATGTCCCTGCCTTTGTTAAGAGATAGGATCAGGTTACAACTGTCCCCATCACCTCATCACTGCATAAAGGCCAGGCACATGCACCAGATGACGATCTGTCAGTGGTATATTCACTCCATCAGGAGAGCAGGGTAACATCTACAACATCTACATGGTTTATAATCAAATGGACTTGAATAGAATAAGCGTAACTCCTCAAGGTTAATTTTTTTATGTTTTAGTTTAGACCTTGCAAAATTCAAAAAGATTGTTCATAATTAAGAGTGTTGAGTATAAACCCAGAAATGAGGAGTAGATTTAAAGTAATTCAAAAAGAGTTCACCATTCTTAAGTAATCATCGACAAAACTTTTAGGGTAGTCACGAGCAGCTCCAAAGTCGATGAGATTAATGGTTCTTGTTCCCTCGTCATACAAAAAGTTACTCCAATTAGGATCAGTCTGCAACAGATTAAGCAAAACCAATATAAGACCACAAGGTTGATAATTATCAATTTGAAAAACAATGTTCACAAATTAAAAGCAACAACAATCAAAAGAAATGAACTCTATAAGAAGCAGGACAGATGTTATAAGCAGATTACTTCTTCATAAAAAAAACCATGTATCTCAGAAATAAATATCCATTAAGATACAAGAACAAGTTCAATGGTTTACTGATACAGAAGTTAAGGAATTATAAGATAGGAACAGAACATGATACTAGAGGAGGACCGCAAAAAGAAATGAAGAAACTTGGGGTTGGGGCACATGCCTGCATAAAACGGAAAACAAAGAGCTCCATCAAAGTGAGCTCCAGCAACTTTTTTCCAACATAATTACGGGTCTCTTGGGTTAGTAGTGCCACCTTATCAATTGGAATTCCTGTAGCAAGGGAAATCATGTGAGACAACAATGCCTGCTTTAACATTAGCACAGATGAGGAGAAATTGTCTCACTTAACAACTACAGCATGAACTACTTAGGAGTTAGGATGGCATATATGTAAAGAAATAATCTTGCACACAACAATCAATACAATTCCATGCCTAAAGAAATAGAGGAAAGCACAGAATAAAAATGGAGAAACAAGAACACCATTTTACATCTATGCATATAACATATCACCATACTTATAAAGAAGATACATATACACCCGAGGAAAAAAAAAGACATCACATGTTTAGTTCAAGTGAGACTGGCAAACACAACATACAGAAGCCATTCGGACTAGTTAAAATGTACTACAAGATATGTCAGATGTAAGAAGGTTAAACTTTGGGCAAAAACTGTGCGCCATCAAACTGAATTGTGCCATACCCAGAATCTCAATGTACCCAAATGGAAATTCAAATCAAAATTGCAGCTAATTTAAGAAATACAGGAATTTTCTTCACGAAGTTTTCATGACCTCCATAAATAGTCCCATTTTATTCATCAAAATGAAGAAGAAAAGGTATCTGGTAGGTTCACTGAAATCTGATTGACCCACCAATTGTATATAGATGAACACTGATTGAGTATGGATCAGAACTACAATTGTATTGAAATTGAATGAAAGAAAGAAAACAACAGGGCATTCAAGAGGCCCAGGCTCCCCTTGATTTCTACTCAATTTCTGCCTACCTCTCTCTCTCTCTCTCCTTTTCCTCCTGTTTATAGGTTGTTACGCACATGCTGGTTATGCACGTGCTGGTTGTTACGCAAGCCAGCTATATTTCTGTTCTACCCTTGGTGCACATGCTGGCTGTTATGCAAGCTCAGCTGTGTTACTATTCTGCCCATGGTTCTTGTTCTTGAAGCGTCTCTGGTAGGTCCACTGCACCGGAGGCCAATCATCACTCCCCTCCCCAACTTTCACCTTGTCCTCAAGGTGAAAAGTGGGAAATTGCTGTTGAATACTGTTGTAGGGTTCCCAAATCACTTCCAATGGGGGTGAACCTCTCCATTGGATTAGAACATCCAAACCATGTAGGTTATTACTCGTTCTCGGCCGAACTCCCAGCACAGCCTCCGGTTCAACCAACATCTCCAAGTTGGCGCTAAGCTAATTGGGAATGTTCACACTGGCCTTCAACGTCCCTTTTGCCTCACGTAGCTATGACACATGGAAAACGGGATGGATATTGCAATGTGACAGCAACGTTAATTTGTAGGCTACGAGCCCAATCTTCTATTCAATTGTGAATGGTCCATAGAATCTAGGAGCCAATTTCTCGTTCGGATGGGTAGCCAATGTCTTTCAGCGAAAACCTTAGCTTTAGATAGACTAAGTCCCCAACCTCGAACTTCACACCTCTTCTTTTCTTGTCTGCCCCCTTCTTCATAGCAGCTTGTGCCCTTAACAATTGTGCTTTAAGTTCTTCTAGAATCCGATCCCTTTCAATTAGTTGTTGTTCAACTATCGAAATGAGGGTAGATCCCTTTTCAAACCTCAATAACGCTAGTGGTTCCCACCCATACACTACTTGAAATGGAGTTAGCCTCGAAGACGTGTGGTAAGAAGTGTTGTACCACAATTCAGCCCAAGGCAGCCATGTGTACCATGCTTTAGGTTTGGAGGAAGCAAAACTACGTAGGTATGTTTCTAGGGTTCTATTAAGAACCTCCGTTTGGTCTTTCGTTTGTGCCATGGAGGCAAAACATTTCCTCCCAAAATCTGCTCATGAAGATCTTGTCTCTATCCGAGACAATGGAACGAGGCATGCCGTGAAGCCTCACAACTTCTTTGATAAAAATCCCTACCACCCCTTCTGCTGTAAAAAGATGTTTAAGCCCAACAAAATGTCCATACTTACTGAGTATGTCCACCACCACCAAGATTGAGTATATATTGCCCGACCTTGGTAAGCCTTCGATGAAATCCATGACAATGTCGTCCCAAATTTGATTTGGGATAGGAAGGTGCTGTAAAAGTCCTCCCGGTGTTAGGGCCAAGTACTTGTTTTGTTGACAAACACCACAATCACTCACATATCGGTGGATGTCACGTTTCATTTCAGGCCAATAGACATTAGCTGCAATCCTCTTATAGGTTTTCAAAAATCCTGAGTGCCTGCCCACACTCCCATTGTGGCCATCATGAAGTAGTAGAGGAATGAGAGAAGAACCCGTTGGTAAGAACAACCGCCCTCTGTAAAGGAACTGGTTGTTCACCATTTGAAAGTCAGGTTAGGAGGAAGGGTCACATTGGAGGTCCCCAACAACCCTTTGCAGTTGTTCTTCTACTTTCATTTCGAGGGTGAATTGATCAAGTTGAATCACTCTAGGAACGGTTATGGCTAATAGGGCTATGGAGTGGCTGATTCTGGGAAGGCTATCTACCACTTTATTTTCCAATCTCGACCGATAATGGATCTCAAATTGAAACCCCATTAATTTCAGCATCCATTTCTGATATTCCAGGCTCACTAGCTGCTCTTTTGATCGGTTTGTACCACAAATTTCCTATCCAAAAGGTAATGTCTATTTTTGTACCACAAACATGATGGCCATCAGCTCTCATTCATAAACAAATTTTCTCCTGCCCAATTGATTAAAAGCATGGCTGAAATATGCAATAGGTCTGTGCTCCTGCATTAATACCACTCCCATACCTTGCCCCAACGCATCCGATTCCACCACAAATGTCTTGCCAAAGTCAGGCAAGGCTAAAACAGATAGAGACACCATTGCAGCCTTAAGACGTTAGAAGGCTTGATCTGCTGCATCGTCTTAGAAAAAATTATTCTTCCATAGTCTCTTCGTGAAAGGCCATGCCAATTTACCATAGTCCTTTACAAATCTCCTATAATACCTCGTGAGCCCTAAAAACCCCTTCAACTCCTTCAACATTGTAGGGGTTGGCCAATCCAGCATTGCCTGCACTTTGTTGCAATCAACGGATACACCATGCTGGGATATGATGTGGCCCAAATACTCAACTTCCAGATGCCCAAATAAACACTTCTTCATATTAGCGAAGAACTGATTTTTTGCCAATACTTTCAAAACACAACACAGATGTTGTGCATGTTGCTCAAAATTTCTACTAAAAACCAATATGTTGTCAAAAAATACCAACACAAAACACCTCAATTGCTCTCTAAATATGTCATTCATCAGCGATTGGAAAGTGGCAGGCGTGTTCGTCAACCAGAAAGGCATGGCGAGAAATTCATAATGGCCCTCATGTGTCCTGAAAGCTATTTTTGGGACATCTTCTGCTTTGACCCGAATCTAATGATAACCCAATTTTAGATTAAATTTGGAGAAAATCGTGGCCCTATGTAGCTCATCAAGCAACTCTTCGAATATCGAAATTGGGAATTTGTCGGGTACAGTCACCATGTTCAAAGCCCTATAGTCCACACAAAACCGTTACCCCCCATCTTTCTTCTTAACCAGCAACACCGGACTAGAGAAAGGGCTAAAGCTCGGTTGTATAACCCTTGTGGCTAACATTTCACATACCATTTTCTCAATTTCATTTTTTTAGAGGTAAGGGTAGCGATAGGGCCGAACACTGACCAAAGCAATCCTTGGCAGCAGATTGATTGCGTGGTCCCTTTTTCTGAAAGGAGGCAGCCCCTTCGAATTTGCAGACACCCCCTCAAATTCATTTAACACCCCTTTAAGGAACAACGGAGTTTCCACCTGGAGTTCATTGAATTCTGCAACCATAATTCCTAATTCCAGCAACATCCCCTCTCTACTTTTAAAGGCCTTCATCATAGCCTTCAAGGAGACCAATGTCTTGCTCAGGCTAGGGTCTCCCTGTAATGTTACAGCCATCCCTCCCACTTGAAATTTCATAGTTAATGTCTTCAAGTCTACATTCATCGTTCCCACAGCAACTAGCCACTTCATTCCAAGTATTACATCCGAACTACCCAACTCAACGGGTAGGAAATCTTCCACAACTTGCAGATTTTGGAGGGTAAGCTTCACCCCTTTTGCAAATACCAGCCCCTTGCACTGCCATTCCCATCCCCATTATCATCCCATATCCTGTTGTTTCCATCCTTGGTAAACCCAACTGCTGCACCAAGTTGGTTGCTATGAAATTATGTGCTGCCCCTCCGTCAATAAGAACCACTATTGGCTGCCCCTCTATGTCCCCTTTTAGCTTCATTGTTTGTGGTGTAGTCAACCCAAAGACGAAGTTCATTGAGAGTTCAATGACCTCACCTCCATGCACCAGCTCCCCTTCTTCTGCCACCAATGTTTCCTCCTCAACCCCCACTTCTCCTACCTCTTCATCATAGATCATCATTATTTGGAGTTCTCTATTTTTACACCTGTGACCTATAGAATACTTTTCATCATAGCGAAAACATAGGCCCTTCTTGCGCTTGGCTCTCCATTCGGCTTCACTAAGCAGCTTAAAGGGGGGGGTTTTCCTATGCCTCCGGTGGCGGCAGGCCTAAGTCTTGGTGGAGACGAAGTTCTAGGGGAGAAATTCAGGCTCATAGCTGGAACCATGGAGAGTCAGGTTGGGTTTGAAGAAGAGAAGTAGGAATACTTACCCTTAGCTGTGCTGGACAAGACAAAACGATTTTGGAGTGTTGCGTTCTTATCTTCAATGTGTTGGACCATTGTCATGATCTACTCCAACCCCCGGGGTTGTAGTACCCGGATCTTAGCCCGTATCTTGGGTTTGAGACTGTTAATGAAATGGCCTTCCAAAAAGGCGTCCGAGACTTCCGTAACGGGGGTAGCTAATGTCTCAAACAATAGGCGGTAATCTCTAACAAACCCTCCTACAACGTTCCTTCTTGGGTGGAACGAAATTTGTTTCGGATCCTCTATTTGAGTTCGTCCCAGTTCCGAACCCCCCTTCGCCTCGTCTCCCACTGGAACAACGCCAATGCTCCTACTTTGAAATGCAAAACAACTATCTCAACCTTCTCCCCATCTGACAGCTGATTTACGACAAAATACCGCTTGGCTTAGAAAATCCAATCATTAGGATTCTCCCCCTCAAATATCGGCATCTCTAGCCTTCTACCATGAACTTCCGACCGCTAATTTCCTTCGGGTCCACCCTCAAACTCCCTACTCGCTTCGATTCCCAATGACATATCGAAATTCTAAGAGAATTCCGAAGGTCCCTTCGCCTCTTTCCCTTTGTTCTTCTTCTCCCGTTCTTGTTCCTCCCATTGACTTCTCATGTATGCGAACTGGTCCAGCATGATTGTAACATTCTTTTCCATCGTCTGCACCTCCCTTCTCATGGCTTTGACTCCTTTCTACATTCCCTCCATCTTCACCTCCAATTCCACAACCCTGTCCATTAGATTCACCATTCGGATCGTTGGGCTTTGATACCAAAAATGGCAGGTTCACCGAAATCTAATTGACCGACCGATTGTATATAGATGAACACTGATTGAGTATGGATTAGAACTACAATTGTATTGAAATTGAATGAAAGAAAGAAAACAACAGGGCATTCGAGAGGCCCAGACTCCCCTTGATTTCTACTCAATTTCTGCCTACCTCTCTCTCTCTCTCCTTTTCCTCCTGTTTATAGGTTGTTACGCACATGCTGGTTATGCACGTGCTGGTTGTTACGCAAGCCAGCTATATTTCTATTCTACCCTTGGTGCACATGCTGGCTGTTATGCAAGCTCAGCTGTGTTACTATTCTGCCCATGGTTCTTGTTCTTGAAGCGTCTCTGGTAGGTCCACTGAACCGGAGGCCTATCTGTATCACAGTCACATTGGCTGCTCTGCACACCACAGGCTGCATTCATGATTTTTTTTAATCAAAGTGCATCAAAGGTTATCATCAGAAAAAATATACTGGAGCTTACACAACAGTGTGGAAGGGTAATGAATCACATATGTGAAGGTTTGATCTATAAAAAGTTTGCCATGAAGCAATGGAAGATATAGATTTATTGAACTCCAAAGAATGTCCATACTTTTAAATCAAATATATATGCTGGCAAAACATTCACATCAGATTAAATAGCACACAAATATAATGTAATAATGGGGCATTACCAGGAACAAGTTCTGTAGTTAAAACTCTTTTACTTGAAATATCATCCATGACCCTCGGAACATAAAAACCATCTGTGTTGGATAGAAGATCACGAAATCTTTTCTGATTTTGAGCCTCCAACTCATAGTCACATTCACGAGACAATTCTTCCTTTGCCACCTGAATAGGACTCCAAACGTACATGCAGGGAGGCTTGGCAGTATAAGTTATTTATTGGACAAGTTTACACCTTAACAGATATGGCAAACTATGTACTTCTGTAAATGTAACATAATGAACCATACATAATATGCATGTATATACATATATTCTAATACTGGGTACCACTTCTGGGACAACAGTAAAGCTTGAGCTGTAAAGCATAAAACTGCATAAAATAAAATGTAGGGGATATGTTGGCCAGTTTATATGACAGGTGTAAGAAATTCAAAATTTTATTAATTTTAGTCAATCTTTAACACACACATGGAAGCATGAATAATTTTTGAATACTTTCTTAAATTCAAGTATGATCTTTCTTGCAAATTTCTCAAATAGAAAACAAGATAACACTGAAAATAATATCACAAATGGTAAATAGATGTACACATTAGCATCCTTGAGAAGATAAGAGTTAATATTCATGAGTTTGAATCACTTTGGAAACTACTTATTTCATTCTACAACAGGAAGCTTAAGGTAAGTCCTGAACAAGTCACAATCTGCCCAACCATTAAGGCTTCCAAGAAAAAACCGACTGCAGATGGCCCATTCCTCCCAACCAAAATTTTGCAAGAAGTACAATTATATGTCAAAACAAGCACTTAAATATATGAGCTGCCACCCAATTATAAAACTTTGTATCCACCAATCTCAATCAAATTAGGTTAAATGTGAAGCAATACATACATCCCCAGGCAAAATCTAGAATATGCAACTGAGTATACGTAATATGCATGTCTAACAAGATTAAGTAGAGCTAGACCCTGAGTGAAGGTAAAACCAGCACTCGGTTTAGCTCAAATCTCAAAACTCAACTTTACAACATGAACATTAGCAAGGGCCCAACCCAGTCCAAGCAACAGACATCACCGACCCCAATTGCAGTAACAAAGCCGAACCATCACCTATCACCCCAGTGTTGCTTTTTTCAGAGTTGATAGGAAGTAAAAAGTGATCTCATTGAGTTCCATGTCAAGACTCCTTACAGAGTATTATTTTCCCCTCCCCACACCTTCCAAAAGACACTACAAAAAGGACATGATTCTTTGCACTAAAAGCACAATGTCAAACCTCAGGACTTTGTCTATGCTCCATGTTCCTTACCTTCATAGCTCTATCAATAAAAAGCTTTTCTGGAATCAAATTTGTGTAGTCTAATAGTAGTTTCACATTTTCAATGTCACTTGCAATGCTATCAGCAACACCAGGATACTGAATTTTCACTGCAACGTGCATACCACCGTCTGTAACAGCTCGGTGCACCTGTAGGCAATCATAGAAGTTTGAGCCCAGGAATTCCCACAAAGGATTATAATGTGAAAAGAAGGGAGCATCATTAATAAAACACTGAAGCAAAAAATGCAAATTTAAATGCATGTCATGCAATCAAACTCAGGAACCACATCATCACAGCCAAATACTGCGAAGAGGCAAGAGAATTCTGGAGCGAATAACAACAAAAATATTAAAACAAAACCAAAGAAAACTTAATGGGAATGTGAAGGAAATTGCAAGGCATCATCAATTGTTCATGTGTAGCAAATTTCTAGTCAAATCAACAGTTTATTTCCAATATTTTCTTTTACAATCACGCACAAGAACACACACCGAAAATAACAAAATTTCTTGAGAATTACCCAAATTTTCTATTAAATTTTTAATATGATTAAAGAAAATTGTGATGTTGGTATATAGCTAAAATATCTCATTGAAATATTCAAATACATATTATTGCAATTTACCGTTTCTATTATATTTATTCCTCAAATGTAATAGCACACCTCCTTCAGATATATAAAGGAATGGGTACTATATACAACTAAAATAATGAAATATCTATTGTCAAGAACAGTTCCAAAGTAAAAACAGCTCCACAACACCATCACCATGAAATAATCAAGTTCAACTAGCATATAGCAAGGATCCCAATAAATGAAAAATGAAATAAGTTGATTAGTCTAGATGCCTACATCACCTGGCCTATACTTGCAGCTGCCATTGGTTCATAATCAAAACTAATCAACTTGGATGACCAATGAGGACCTAATTCAGCATCCAAAACTTGATTCAGCTGGCTCCTTGGCATTGTATCTGCACCTTGACGGACAATATCCAATGCAGCCAATATCTACAAAAGGATAACAGCTGTGTCAACATGCAACAGGTCCAAAATATGACTTCAAGTAAGTAAAATTTAGTCACATAATTATTGTGGAGGACAATATCATTTTTTTTTTAATGAATACAGATAGGGGGCAATCATATAGCTTGGGTTGATTTATCCTTCCAATCAGGAGCCAAACTGGCTGTGTTTTGTCTCATCATAACCTTTTGTTATTTGCCAATACAAACTTTATGTTAAGAATTTTAACCCATCAATATTATTAAAATGGATGGATGAACAAAATCAATATCATCAAAAATCTATGAAACTGTCATATGTTAACAATTAAGATATCCCATGTTTGCCATCCAAGTTAACTGAAAATTGAATCTAATGGAGGCGTTAACACAAAGAAAGAACTCAAGCCACAACAGGCACCAAGAAACTGCATTCCCAACCAACACTTCCAACAGCTAAAAATTGCTCTAACAATTTAAGAAACTGATTCCAACAGCTCTAACCTCCCACCTTCAGCTGCTAGTTAGTTGCCCTTAACAAAACAATCTCTTCTAGAATTATTCCCTCGTGAGTTCAAGCTTGAGCCTTTACTAACCTCGCAGACCTTCTCAAAGATGGAAGCTCCAGCTTTTAGTTCAACACCCAATCTGTTGAATAACCTTGCAGGGACCACAATCCATTTTGCTTAACTTCTTGTTCACCCAGTTAGCCAGTGATTGCCTGTATGGTTGAAGCTTGACCTGAACCCAACCCCATGGAGCTAACACCCTCTCTGATCTTATGTTGATCTTTCCATGCCTTCATTGTGAATTGCACCCTTTGCAGGCTGAGTTTTAGCTTCTGAAGGTGGACTTCGTCTGAATTCTGAATTATGTTAGTGAGGATATAGTCTGCAGCTTGAACAGAAGTAGGTCCTTGGACGTAATCTGAAAAGGGTGGGGCTCTTCCATAAAGGACTACAAAAGGGGGCCAAGCTTATGGCAGACTGATGGGTTGTGTGTTACAGAAATTCAACCTGGGGTAGAAATGAAAACCATTGTGTGGCATTGTCCCGATAAAGGATCTGAGCTAATCCTCCAAACTCTTGGGGAGGATTTCAGATAGCCCATCAGTTTGGGGATGGCAAGCTAAAGCAAATTTGAGTAGGGGGTGTTCATTATTTTGTGCAAGCCATTAGGCTAGATCAAACCACTTAATTTGGTCGAATTCAGATTTCCAAAATATAGTTTGGTTTCTAAATTTTGGTAAAAGACAACTTACAGTAAAGAAATAGAAGCCTAATCCATACTATAATATTAGATATTTGCGACATTAGCATTTGAATTTGGTTTGATTTTGACTATGTTTTCCATCACTCTCAGTTCAGTCAAACCCCTTCTCTGTTTCTCATCTCCCTCACAGAGGCAAGAGCTGAGAGCAGCGTGGCACCCCTCACCTCGATCTCCCTCAGCTCGCTCCCTCAACTCGTCTAACATGACCTCATCTCCACACTCATTTTCCCATGTAGTTACAGAACCGAGCATGAACCCTCACTCAATCTCCCTTAAGTCACCATCTCTCTCACACCTGTCACACTCGATCTTCTCCCTCACAGTACTCTTCTTGTTTGCAGCACAATCCGTTCTCATCGTTATCTCGCTCACAAGTCAGGCAGTCTGGCTTTTCTTTCTCACTCACATATATCTCATGTCTTCTCCATTGGAGCACAAAACCATTCTTGTTGATCTGACTCTAATTTCTCCCACACCGAGCTCTCCCCTTCTCTACCCTTCTCCTATACACTCAGCCCTTGCAACATTGCAGACTCACAACACTACTGGCTCTCAATCTCACCCTCACCCTTACCCTTCTCCCTCAGATCTTGATCCTGGTTTTGAAGATCTCACTCTCAGATTTTGGAGATATGATCATTTCTCAGACATCACAAAGCCTCAAGGTCAAGCAACAACTTCTTTCTCATTTCTACAAGAAAAATTGAGATCCAAATTTCTCAAATTTTCTATCATCCTTAGCTGTGTTATTATATATATATATATATATATCAATTATATCTTCAATATGATTAGGTTTGAAAATGCCTGCTCTTCATTCTAGCAGTATGTGCTACCCCTGAAACTACCAGAACTTCTTTTGATGCTAGAACTACATGATGATATTACATTTGGTTTGGCAATCTTTAAAATTAAGTAATCAATATAGTGCTGTTGTGAGTATTGATTTGGTTTCTCAATCCGTATGCACTTCATTTAGTGCTAGAATAGTATTCTGCCATTGTTTTTGGTTGGTTTCTTAGTGCTGGCAATTTTTTTTACTACTTTGTATTTGTCAATAATTGATGTTATTATGCTTCTGTGGTTCTGCCTTCTTTCCATGAGGCCCCCTAGTTGGGTTGATTTAAGTTAATGCATTAATAATGCAGAATGAAAGTGCATCAAAGAGACAATATAAGTCACATGAAATTTCCAAGATTGATCATACACTAATATTGCTTTCCTAGACATGCAGAAGAGCTTTGAAATAACCACTATTTATAAATGACATGATTTTAAGTAGATTTTATATCCGTTTTAGTGTGTTTCAAGATCAAGATTATTTAGCAAGGGCATCAACTAGTATATGTTCTCCGGTACACCATTATGTCTTTCTAAATTAAATTAATTAGCATCCTCAGGTCATTTCACCTAATCAAGCACTTTTGACTTGAGCTCTGTCATTGTTTCTCCATGGTGCAGTTAAGAGTGAAACAGATGAAACTAGGGCACAACAGAGAGAACAGAATGCTCAGATTTTACTTAGAGAAACCGAATTAACAAAAATGAAAATCAAGATACATAAAATGAAGGCAATGCTGATTATAAATACTCAGCAAGCCTAAGCCACCGCCTAACTACACAACAGCATAAGCATACAAGCAAATTACAACAATAACAGCACAATTAATTAAATGATCAACAACAACTTTAAGCAGCAACTCAGGTAATATATTAAGACTTTCTCTTGGCCGGTTGCTTCTCTGAAAATTCTTGAGGGACTGCTGCCTAGACAGGTGACAACTTTAGACTAAGTTTATCATGCAAACACTGAAATCTGCTGCTTGGTAAACCCTTAGTGAATATATCAGCTAGGTGATGAGAAGTAGGAACATAAGTTACATAACAGATCTCTACTTCACCATTTTCCACCTTTTCTTGCACAAAATGCACATCAATCTCAATGTGTTTAGTGCAAGAATGAAACACTGAATTTGCAGCAATACTCTTGGCAGCCATATTGTCACTCCATACAATCGGTGTACAAACACGCTAATATCCTAACTCTGCAAAGAAGGACTTCAGCCACAATATCTCAGTTACCCCTTGAGCAATGGCCCTATATTCAGCCTGTCCAACAGACCGGGCAATAATTGACTGCTTCCGAGAACTCCATACTATCAGATTATTCTCAAAAAATACACAAACACCACTAGTTGATCTCTTGGTAACCCTACAACTGGCATGATCCACATTAGTATAAACCACTAAGGGTAAATCAGTAGGTGTTGGTGAGAATAGTAAGCCCAAGCCAAGAGTACCCTTGAGATATCTAAGCAGTCTCTTACAGGCCATCTAGTGTCACTGCTTAGGAGAGGACAAAACTGACTTAGTTTATTGACTGCAAATGATATGTCCAGTCTAGTGTAGGTCAAATATTGCAAGGACCCAATAATGGTTCGATATAGAGATGGATTTAAGAAAGAATCACCCTCATCAGTTAGGAAGATAGCTGAATTCATGGGAGTATCACATGGTTTACAGTCTTACATAGCTGTCTTCCTCAATAAATCTAAGGTATATTTAGACAATGTAAGATAAATCCGAGGAAGTAATGAACAGATCTGTCAGATCCTCAAGGATCTAGCAATGATTAATTTGGAGATCCTCCCCAATTGACAACGAGAACTGGAAATTCAAGAGAATTCCCTAGAAAGTGAGAACGATCAGATTGAGAGAGAGATCAGAAAGAGAAATATAGATAGAGAGAGAAAGAGAGAGAGAGCAGAAAGTTGGAGAGAAATGTAGAGAATTGTGTATTTAATATCTAGATACTTCTCGCTGTGGGATGGGTTTCAATTACCCATGCCCCGCATACAAGTGGTCTTTCCCGCCCAAGGCTAATTACAAATAGCCTAACTACCTTCTGTTATTTACTTTCTACTACTCTTCCACTTGCATTATTACATTTTACTTAAGTGCCCTCCTAGTATGTAACAATACCCCTCTCTTGAGGCATTTCTTGTCCTCAAGAAATGGTCAGCAAGCTGGCTGCTTGAGGAAGCTGGTTAAGCAAATCCGGTAAGTACTCTCAGGTGCTGTCATCCCCATGTTTGTTGGACCACCTCACTAACACTTGCACAATGGGTGCACTATGGCGATAGATCACTCACCTATCCACTATGGCTGCTGGTTCTGGAGTGCCAAGGGCTTCCTGCACTTTTGACGGTAGTTGGGAACTCACCCGCTGCTCTCCCACTACTTTCTTTAACAAGGACACATGGAAGACATGATGTATCTATGTTTCCTCCGGAAGCTGTAGTTTATAGGCCACCTTGCCAATCTTGGCTACAATTGGGAAGGGGCCAAAGTATGTCGGGCTTAGTTTAGAAATGGGGCTTGTAGTCAAGGATCTTAGGTGAGGACCTCTTAGCTTCAAGTACACTTTCTTCCCTACCTCAAATTCTCTCTCACTTCTTCCCTTATTTGCCAGTTGTTTCATACAGTTCTGAGCCATAGCTAGGTTTTTCTTGAGCTATTGTAGGACCTGTTGTCGCTGTTGCAAGTGCTCATCTACTGCTGCTATGCTTGTGGGTCCTAGGATAGCTGGTAGCAGTGGTGGCTTGTAGCCAAAGAGAGCCTCGAAAGGGGACCTCCTAATAGCATTGTACCACCACTATGCTACTGAGAGCCATTTGTGCCAACGTTTTGGGTTCTCAAAGCATAGACAACGAAGGTAGGTTTTCAGGCATTGGTTGACCCCTTCCGTTTGAGGATAATAGGCAGTGGAAAGGTTCAACTTCGATCCCAAGGTTTTCCACAGGGCCTGCCACACAAGGCTGGTGAATATTTTGTCCCTGTCTGAGACAATCGTTTTAGGGACTCCATACATCTTCACCACCTGATCTAGCAAAATCCAGGCCACTTCTTGGGCAGTGTAGGGATGAGTGAGGCTTAAGAAGTGGCCAAACTTCGTGAATCGGTCTACCATAACAAGGATGCAGTTCTTCCCTTCTGATTTCAGTAAACCCTCTACAAAATCCATCGACATACTCTCCCATGCCTGGCTTGGGATGGGGAGTGGTTGCAGTAGCCCTGGGTAAGCTAGAGTCTCACGTTTGCACCTTTTACACACTTCACAAGCTAACACATACTGCATCACTTCTTCCTTGAGCTTTGGCTAATAAAACAATTGTTTCAACTTATGATAGGTGTTCTGGACGCCCGAATGTCCCCTTATTGGGGATTCATGTAGAGCTTGGAGAATTTTTCTCTTCAATTCTTCATTGCCCCCTATCACAAATCTTCTTTTACACCTGATCACCCCATTTTCATAAGTGTACCCTTGTTTACTCCCGGGGTCTATAATCAGCTGCTCACAGAGACTTTTTACCAGTTCATCTTCTTCATAACTCTTTGCTATTTCCTGGCACCAAGTGGGTATCACAGTTGTAATAGAGGCTACCAGCCCTTCCTCCATACATCTAGATAGGGTATCTGCTGCCACATTCTCCTTACCTTTTTTGTATTGAATTACATAGTCCAAGCCCATAAGCTTGGTTATCCCCTTCTTCTGTAAATGGGTGTGGAGCTTCTGTTGCAGAAAGAATTTTAGACTCTCGTGGTCGGTCTTTATGATGAACCTTCTACCCTCCAAGTAATGCCTCCACTTATTCACTGCAAATATCACTACCAACAATTCTTTTTCATAGATACCTAGACCTGCATGCCTTGGAGCCAAGGCTTGGCTTATAAAGGCAAGGGGTCTCCCTTCCTACATCAGGACAACACCTATTCCCGCCCCACTTGCATCTATTTCAACTACAAAAGTCTGGTCAAAATCCGAAATACCTAACACTAGAGCTTCACTCATTTTTTTCTTCAACAACTCAAAAGCATTATGTGCCTTTGGACCCCATACAAAATTGTCCATTTTTAGCATATTAGTCAACGGTTTACTGATGGTTCCATATCCCTTCACAAACCTTCTGTAGTAGCCCGTCAGCCCTAGGAATCCCCTCAAGGCCTTAAGTGATGTAGGCCTCGGCCAACCGATCATGGCTGCCACCTTGTTAGGGTCGGTGCTCACTCCCTGTCTAGATATTATATACCCCAAATATTCTACTTGAGTTTGTGCATAGGCACATTTTGACCTCTTGATATACAACCTATTGAGTTTTAAAATCTCAAATGTAGTTCTTAGGTGTTTTAAGTGAAGGTCAAAGGTGGGGTTATATACCAAAATGTCATAAAAAAAATATGAGTATGAAGTCTTGAAGGTGGGGTTCAAAGATTTGGTTCATGAGGGTGATAGGAACCCTGATAGAAATCCAAACAACAATCAAATATCAATAACTATTAATACTTTTCAGCAAGAAAAACAAGAATAAAACAAGGCATTCGAGAGGCCCTAACTCTCCCAATTCTCTATCAAAATTCAACTCCCCTCTCCCTCTTCTTCTCAGCTCTTTATACTGCTCCTCTGCCCCTCTCTAACCGAATTCCCTTGCACATGCAGATTATTCCCTCAGCCTATGGATTACAAAACTACCCCCATGCGCACATGCTGGTTATAACAACCTGCATGTGCTAATTCCCTATTCTCCCCTTCCTACTTGCTGGTCTTTGGTAGGTCCGGTACACCGGTGGCCTATCATTACTCCCCTCCCGCACTTTCACCTTGTCCTCAAGGTGAAAAGTAGGAAATTGTTGCTGGATCGTAGGGCTCCCAGGTGGTCCAGGACCCACTTGGGCTTGGAGTATGTGAATCTTGTCTTCAATTCGTTGGGCGGTCTCCATGATTCACGATAGACCTGATGGCTGTAACACCCTAACTTCTGTCCTGATTTTTAGCTTCAACCAGTTAACAAATGTGCCCTCCAGTATGACCACTGAAACTTCTCCCACCCGGGCCAACACTTCCCGATCAACCTTAAGGAACTGCTTGGCAAGCTTATTCAGATCCGAATACTCTTGAGTATCACCTCGGCTCATCACAAGAAATGGGTGGTCGCAGCACCGGCGAAGACGCAATAGTAGTTCCAGAATAGAAGCATAATTATGGAGAACTCGTCCTTGCTCAACAAATTGGTCAAATTTCACCTTGGATCTTTTAAACAAGGCCTCGTAGAAATCTTTTTCAGTCTCTGTGAGTTCACAATAAATCACCTTAATGTCTGCTGGCGGAAGAACTATAATTGGCCTGCCATCTCGGTCTATGCTAAACTTCGTTCTTCTTAACATAATTGGCCTCAAAATTGACTGCACCAACTTAAGTCCTCTCTCATCACCCTCCTCGAAAGGCCTTTGGACAAGTTTATTCCACCATGCCCACTTCCCCTATGGTTTCACTCTCAAAAAACGAAGGGGACTGTAAATGTCCTCCAGATTGTTCTCATCAAATGTGGTAGGAGATGGCTGAACTGGACCCCTAATGGCGCCCCAATCATCGGTACGATGCCCTCCTTGGACGTTACTAGATCCGTCGTCCTTGACATCAGATTCCTGATCTTTTTCCTCGGTTGCTTCAATGCCTTGGCCGCTTCCAGTCTCGTCTTGAACTGGACGAAGCTGTAGCCCTTGGTCTTGCCCATGACTTGGTTGAAGATGACGTTGCAATCCTCAGTCTCGACGCATGACTCGAAGACAGAGACTAAGGCTTCTCGCATTGTGTCCCACGCGAGGCCGTAGACGACGAACTTGCGACAAGATATGTCGCGATCCGCGGCATCGCGGAGGCGAGTGAAGAGGAAAGCGTCGGGCACGGCGGCGCCGACAAGGAAGTTAATCCGCTAGTACCTAGTGTAGGGCTCGAGAAGTTTCTAAATCTTCTCGGGCTTGGTCTCACCGGAGGAGGAATCATCGTCGGCGTCCGAATCGGACTGAATTGGCATCGCGGTGTCTTTGGTTGGGACTGGAGCTTGGTATTTCTGAAGCTTCTTCTTCTTCCTGCGTTTCTTCTTGACACTTTTGCTGTCACCTTGTGGTAGTCTAGTCACCGACTTTTTCTTCTTTGCCTTCCCCTTCTTCGCCATTGCTTGAGTAGAGATGCGATGGTGCTGCCCTATGGCTTCGTCTTTCAGGTTTGCTTTCTTACCCACACGAATCTCTCTTCGTCTCCTTCGCTCCCACTGGGCCCATGGAAGTGCAGCACCCTCCAAACACAGTGTTGCTGTGTCCGTCTTCTCGTCAGCCAACATTGCAACTCCCAACTCCTCACCCATTGCCTTAGCGAAGGCCGGAGGCCAGTGTGATGAGGCGAGGCTGGGCATCACCCATTTTTGTGCCATCATCGGAGGAGGCAATATCACTACCCGCTGGTGATTTGAAATTGGGGATGAAAGGGCTTGACCTTTGTTTGGGCCAAGTCCAAAAATGCTTCCACGAATCACCAAATTCATCTCCTCAATTGGTTGGGCTAGGTCCATCATCTGCTCCAGCCCAATCAGCCTCGACACCCTCGTCTCGGCTCGGATGACCGGCTCCATTCCGTTGATAAAGTGGCCCTCCAACAACGCCTTTGGCATGCCTGTGAGCGGTGAGGTCAAGAGTCTCGAAGCCAAGGCGGTAGTCCTTAACGGACCCCTACTGTCAAAGCGCAAGGACCCTTTCTTCCACCGTGCCTTCCTGCGCGGGCCCGAACCTATTCCTCAACATTGCCTTAAGCTCCTCCCATCTCTCCTCGTTCTTCCTCTTCCGTTCCTGCTCTTCCCACCTTGCTCTCATCCAAGCGAACTGTTCCAGCAAGCTCGCTACCTTCTTCCCCACCGATTGGACCTCACTCCTCATGGCATCCATTCCCCGTTGCAGGCTGTCCATCCTCCCTTCCAATTCCCCTACTCGATCCGTCAAGTTGACCATTAGGATCGATGATGCTCTGATACCAAATTGATAGGAACCCCGATAGAAATCCAAACAACAATCAAATATCAATAACTATCAATACTTTTCAGCAAGAAAAATAAGAATAAAACAGGGCATTCGAGAGGCCCTAACTCTCCCAATTCTCTATCAAAATTCAGCTCCCCTCTCCCTCTTCTTCTCAGTTCTTTATACTGCTCCTTTGCCCCTCTCTAACCGAATTCCCTTGCACATGCAGATTATTCCCTCAGCCTATGGATTACAAAACTACCCCCATGCGCACATGCTGGTTGTAACAACCTGCATGTGCTAATTCCCTATTCTCCCCTTCCTGCTTGCTGGTCTTTGGTAGGTCCGGTACACCGGTGGCCTATCAGAGGGATTGGAAGATGGCTAGGGCATTGATTAGGCCAAAGGGCATTACAAGAAATTTGTAATGGCCTTGATGAGTGCGGAAAGCATTCTTAGGTATATCAAGGGAATTCATCCGAATTTGATGATAACCGGATCTTAGGTCGAGTTTAGTGAAAATGACAACATGGCTCAATTCGTCTAATAAATCCTCAATAAGAGGGATTGGAAATTTGTCTTTGATGGTGGCTTCATTTAGTTGGCAGTAGTCGATGCAAAACCGTCATGTTCCATCTTTTTTCTTTACTAGCAACACAAGGGAAGCAAAGGGGCTGTGGCTAGGCCTAATAAAAGATTTTTGGAGCATCTCTCTAACCAGATTCTCTATAACGATTTTCTAGTTAGGAGGCTATAGGCATGAACGTTAATTGGGTTGATGTTAGGTTTAAGGTGATCTTGTGGTCAATAGGTCTAGTTGGGGGTAGGGCTACTGGTTCTACAAACAAATTGTCAAACTCAATAAGTAGCATATTAAGGAGGTTAGTTTGATGTACCTCAAGGTTAGCTTGAGGAGTTGTGCTAACCGTTATTAGGAATTCTCCCTCCTCCTCCAATTCATCGTCCCCCTTTTCCACAGCCTGGACTGAAAATAATTGAGCCACCTGATTCAGCTTCTGTTTGAGCATTTTCTACAGTCTTCTCCCTGTTATCATCTTACAGGTTGCCCATTCCTTGCTCCCAGCTAAGGTCATTGATTTACCTTCTTTCTCAAACTTCACCTCCATCTTGTTAAAATCAAAGCAAATTGGGTTGACTTGCTTCATTCAATCCACGCCTAACACCACATCGCACGCTCCCAATTTTAAAAGTCTCAAATCAACCTTAAACCCTTCTCCTTGCATCTCCCAGTAGAACCCAGCGCATGCTGATTTGCTTAAGACTTTGCTTCCATTCGCTATAGTCACTAATAGTGGTTGTGTTGTAATCAAGGGACATTTCAGTCTTCGAGTTGTTCCCTCATCCAAAAAACTGTGGGTGCCCACTGTCAATAAGGATCATTAGCTTAGGAAGCTTAAAACGAAGTAAGCCTCCATCAAGTATGGGTTGTGATTGAGCATTAAGGCCTTGAGTTCCTCAAATCGTAGTTGGTAGTCCATCACCGACCCTACCTGTTTGAGTTTATTGAACTCCTCTACCACATCAGATAGGCCTCAATCCCCAAACCTCTTGCACAGCTCCTCCGGGAATTCCTCCCACCTACACTCTTCTCTGACTTTGGACCACCCCTGGTACCATGCATCACCAACGTCATTAAGGTATGATGCCGCCATAGTCACCTTCTGCCTCTCGATCACTCCATATCATTCAAACGCCCATTCACACCTTCTGATCCACCAACGAGGGCTGAGGCCATCGAATAACGGAATTTTCAACCGTGGCAGGGGCATACTTGGTTGGTTATGACCAGCCTAATTCTCTGGTCGCCTTCTCTATCCCAATTCAACACTTTCCTCGTCACCTTCAAAGGTTTCTTACGGCCTCTGATTCACTCCTTGTTCTTGCGCTATCAGTCCCATTCGTCCGGGCAGTATGGGATCCACTCTCTCCCTTGGGGGAAACTTAGGCGAGAGGTTCATCTGGTTTTGTCTCATAAACATCACTACGAACGTCTGCATTTGCTCCATTAGCTAGACTCCCAAATCATCATGGATCTGCGCAACCGCTACCTCTAATTTCCGATCAACCGCTAAAATGGCCTCATGATTCCGATTGGTCCCCAATTCCAACTGATCCACTCTATTATGGAGATCACTTGCTGTGGATCCAATATGTTGCACCTGAGCCTCCAAGCTCTTCATTCTCGTTCCTTCGGCCATCATTGATTACTTCCAACTCCTGTGGCCTAAGCACTGCTCTGATAAATTGTTGGATCCTCAAGGATCTGGCAATGATCAATTCGAAGATCCTCCCGAATTGACAACGAGAACCGAAAATTCGAGAGAATTCCCCAAAAAGTGAGAACAATCAGATTGAGAGAGAGATCAGAAAGATGAGAGAAAGAGAAAGAGAGAGAATAGAAAGTTAAGAGAGAAATGTAGAGAATTGTGTATTCAACATCTGGATACTTCTTGCTGTGGGGTAGATTTCAATTTATACCCATGCCCCGCGTACAAGTGGTCTTTCCCGCCCAAGGCTAATTACAAATAGCCTAACTACCTTCTGTTATTTACTTTCTACTACTCTCCCACTTGCATTATTACATTTTACTTAACTGCCCTCCTAGTATGTAACAACCCTAGAGTTTTAAGAGCAAAATTAGTGTCCATATCTTGAATAAATGCTCTAAGGGCTGTTGGATTAGATCATGTGACTAAAATATCATTCACATAAACCAATACAAACAGCACAAATTGAGGAGCTCGCTTAACGAACAATGAAGCATTAGACACAGCCTGTATAAAAGCCCACAACTGTAAAGCAACTCTCAACTTTGTGTACCAAGTTCAAGGAGCTTGCTTAAGGCCATAAAGAGATTTCCTTAGCTTACACACATGAGAAGGATATCAAGCATCAACAAACCCTTCTGGTTGAGACATAAACACATCCTCAGTAAGATCACCATTCAAAAAGACATTGTTTACATCCACTTGCTGAATGTCCCAACCAAAAGTAATAGGTAAGGTGAAGAAAACTCGAATAGTAGGGGCCTTAACAACAGGTCTAAAGGTCTTCACATAATCAACTCCCGATGTTTGAAGAAAACCCTTTGCTACCAGCCGAGTCTTGTGCTTGAGCACTGTCTCATCAGGATTATATTTAACTCTAAAAGCCCACTTGCAACCAATGAGTTCATATCCTCAGAAAATGGAACTAAATCCCAAGTATTATTGTGTTGCAAGGCTACAAACTCTTCATTCATAGCCTTAACCCATTGTGAGTTTAAAAAGGCCTTATGAACAGAACTAGGCTCTAGGGAACCCACTAAGGCATGAGGAGAGGTAGGTTGAAGTTGTTTGGCCTTGGATCTTGTAAGCATAGGATGAGTGGAAGGTGCTGGTGCAGCTGTGTATTTAAGGACACAAGCTGCAGGTCTAGAATGAGGCTATGAAATGGTGGCAGCAGGAGATGAGCCAATGGCCGAGGAAGCTGAGGAATCAGTGTTTGACAAGGAGGAATTTAAGGGTTGTGCTACTTTAGAGGAAGGAAGAAGAAGAGAGAGACTGAAAGAATAGAGTGGAAAACCCATTAGAACATGACTGAGATGTAGTAGAGGAAGAGGAAAACAAACGAGAAAAGGGAAAGTCATCTAAATTAAATTGCACATGTCGTGAGATATAAACCCAACCAGAAGGATGCAGGCACTTGTAACCTGCTTGTACATGACTATACCCAATGAAACACATTTGGTTGAATGGAAATCAAACTTGTACTTGTTATAAGGCCAAAGATAATGAAAATAGACACATTCAAAGGATTGCAGCATTAGGTAATTAGGCTACTTATGATATAAAAGTTCAAATAGTGTCTTAAATTTTAGAGGAGAGGAAGGAAGCAAATTTATGGTATGAACCACGGTTTGGAAAGCTTCAACCCAAAACTTAAGTGGCATATTAGCATGAGATAAAAGAGTGAGCCCCATCAATGCTATGTGCTTATGTTTCCTCTTAGCTAGACCGTTTTGTTGATGGGTATAGGGGCAAGTAAATCTAGGTTGTATGCCACTGTTATGAAGATAAGACAAGAATGCCTTGAACTCCTTCCCCCCCCCCCCCCCGGTTATCAGTTTGTAAGGCCTTAATTTTGGTTTGAAATTGAGTTTCAGCAAGTTTATGAAAGGTTATAAAAGTGGATAGGGCATCAGACTTGAGCTTCAAAGGGTATGGCCATGTATATCTTGTATAGGCATCCACAAAAACAACATAATATCGATAACCTTCAATAAACAAAGTAGGAGAGGGACCCCACAGATCTAAGTAAATCAATTTAAGTGGTTTCTTTGTTGTAATTGGACAATCAGCAAATGGAAGTTGATGGAGTTTTCCAATTTTACATGAATCACAAAAATAAGGAATCGAAGAAGAACAAGGAATGTGAATTTTATTAAGAACCAAACGCAGTACATTGAATGATGGATGCCCTAACTTTGCATGCCATTGTCGACACATCTTATCATTGTGGGCAACATGAACACTAGGTGACAGTCCATGACCAATTGGATGTTGTCCTTTACACTTATTTAAAGGAAAAGCATTACAATTTGATAAAAATGTACTGCTAACAAACGAACTAGACTCAACAAGTTGGGAAGAAGCACTGGAAGCAGCATGACCAAGTGTTGATCTCAGCTGGTAAAGCCCATCCTTAAGACATCCTTTGAGTAGCACCTGCCCAGAATTCTTGTCCTTAATCAAACAAGAATGAGAGTTAAATTCAACAACAAGGTTATGGTCTCTTGTGAGTTGAGAGACACTAATCAGATTCTTTTTTATGTTAGGGACATGTAGAACATTTGATAATGGAATAGTAGAGATATGGTTAGTTTGAGTATACAATTGTCCAAAACCAACATTAGAGATAGAAAGTTGCTTACCATTATCAATGGAGACTTTATCACTTATGTTGTAAGGAGCATGCAAGGAGAGATTATTGAGATTGGAGGCTATAAGATATGTGGCTCCAAAGTCAACAAACCAAGAAGGATATGGCAGAGAGGACTGTGAGGTATTATCTAGAGGCTGCTGAGAAAAATGACTATAATTAGCCCCTTGAACAAAACCTAGATCACTCATGTAGATCTCGCTAGAATCACTAAGGAAGGCCATAAATGCTTTAGAATTTGACTGAGGACAACCAAAATTCTAACTAGACATAGGAGCAAAATTCCTCTGAAAATTTTTATCAAACCAATGGTAACATTTATCAGCAAAATGCCCTAGCTTGCCACATAGTTGACAATAAATTTTTCTGCCATATTGTCTACCCTGACCTCTTCCCCCTTGATTTCCATAACCACCTCTATTTTGTGCAAAACCACCTCTATAGTTCATAGAATTTCCAGCACCTCTCTGTGTATATGCAGCCATATTAACATGCATTGAGGATGGCACAATAGACTCAACATTAACGGATGAATGCGATAGATTCTTAAAAGTTAATCTTTGCTCATGCATCAGCAACAAATATTAAACTTTTTCAATATCAATATCATCCATTTGGTAGGTAATACGGCTAACAACCGTCTCATATTCATGATCAAGTCCATTAAGGATTGCAAAGAAGCAAATCCTTTGTCACTTAGAGGCTCTCCTATAGCAGCAAATGAATGGCTTATCATTTTTATCTTGAGAATATAGCCATTTATAGACAGAGAATCCTTCTTAATAGATCTAAGCTGCTGCTTTAGTTGAAAAGACTTGGCAATAGTCTGGCGAGAATACAAATTTTCAAGGGATAACCATACCTCGGCAGATGATTCACAATGAATCATCTGCGCCAAGACTTCATTGTCAATTGTGGAGAAAAGTCATCCTAGCAACAGCTGATCAGATCGCATCCAGCTCAAATGCTTTGGATTCACCACTGAAGATCTAGCGTCACCAGCTGTCGAATCTATCACATACTTTGGTGGAGGTGACGTCTTGTTGAGAAAGGACTGGAGATCAAAAGCTTTGATCATAGCCAAAACTTGTGCCTTCCAAAAGATATAGTTATTCTGATCCAGCCTAACCCGTATATAATTAAAGGCTTTCGCCATCGCAATAAAGTCTGACTGCAAGCCAGAGGAGAACAAGGAAGAGGAATGAGGTGAAAAGGAAGAAGAGACACTATGATCGCGGTTAGACGCCATAGACTTTGGTTGTTGACTCTGATACTATGAAACAGACGAAACTAGGGCAAGAAACTAGGGCACAACAGAGAGAAAGGAATGCTCAGATTTTACTTAGAGAAACCGAATGAACAAAAAAGAAAATCAAGATACATAAAATGAAGGCAATGCTGATTATATATATACTCAGCAAGCCTAAGCCACCGCCTAACTGCACAACAGCATAAGCATAAAAGCAAATTACAACAATAACAGCACAATTAATTAAATGATCAACAACAACTTTAAGTAGCAACTCAGATAATATGTTCTTCACAAAGAGAGCCTATATAAATTCTTAACTCATTCAACCACCAAAAATTGTGCCACATTGAGGTTGTTAAACCCAACACCCATTTAGACAACAATCCTTCAGACAAATAAAGTAACTGTACAAAAAAGAACAGATAAAAGGAAGTGAGTGCTCTGGAGTAGAAAAATAGGAAAACAGAAAGAAGTGTGTATAGGAATTCCTTTTACAGTAAATAGTATGAACTCAAATTACATGCACATCAACCAATTATCATAAGATATCTTATTAGTGAACATACACACATGTGCGCAAACATATATCAAACAAAAATGAAATGACGTTGAAGGTTCAAGAAAATACTGGAGCAGGTACAACAGATTCATCCTGAATACTCAGCATCTGGCCTAATTTAAGTGCAGCTCCACGCATTCTGCATAATGCAAGAGCCAAACGTTCTGCATTCTTTTGTGATAAGAATGGTGAAAGAGCAGATTGCTTGTCTGATGAGATAGGCATACCAAAGACGAGCCTCCTGGCAGATTCCTGGATTGTCCCCCATGCCAGACCAGCTCCTAGGCCAGCAAACCTTCAAAATAAGTTAAGAGTTTATGTTTAAATACATGACCGGGAAAAAAAATCATATGAACAAATGATGAGTCAACACTAATCTTGTACCAATGATTGGCTCTATTTTAGAATATTTGAGATGAATTGAACTTTGGATCGTCGCAACAAACACTTGGGGTAGGGGAAAAGCATGTCTCTGACAATTATGGCTACAAATTGTTTTTCACACACCAAAAATAAATAAATAAAAATAAAGGCAAGAATCTTAACACCAGCAATTCTTCATTATGTAGAATAAGGCAGTAAAGTATGCAGAACAAATGGCAAGGACAACGGGATGGATAAGGCACTTAGTGAAAATACAAAATGGAGAAATTTAGTAAAGCATGACAGTTAGTTAAGAGGCATTACCCTTTTGAAAAAACAGTAATAATAATAACAGCCACCTAATGGGACTAAGCTTTGTGATTGTTGTATATAAAAAGTAATAAAAAATGAGAGTAATGGAGCATCATTTGAGGAAACACAAAAGTCAGTGAAGTCGGTAATGCCCTGGTTGGTTGTGCGCAATGAGGACCCAGAACTGCACCAGGAAGAAAAAAGTGTTAGGAGTAAGGTCGAAAGGGACTGCAAGGATGGGGGAAAGCTATATCCCCAAAAAAGCTGACTGAGAACAGAGCACTTCGCATGATTCTGACAAAACTCTGCTCGCTTAGGTTCTTAGAAGTTGTTGGCAGTTATACACGAGAAGAATAAGGTTTAATTGGAAAGCATTGAGCCATAAGGGAAACATTTAAAGTGATACAAGTAAGTGCATTGTTAACTAACCCATATGGAATGCATAGAAAAAAAGAGTCATCTCCATCGATGGGAGCAAGTGGATGAGTGAGCAGGGCGAGATATGGATTCATTATTGACTTCTGATCTTTTACTTGTGGGTCAGCGATTGGATTTGGATTGGCAAAACTTACCCAATGGCTCTAGAAAAAGGCGTAGAAGGAACTCTGCGCTCCCTGGGCCTCCTCGGGCTCGGTCTTTTAGGCGTCGGCGTCGTCGCCATAGGCTTCTCTTCATTTTCCACGACGCCAATATTTGCATCTTCGATGGTGTTGTTTGGATCACGAGCAGCACTAGTATGATTAGAAGTAAGATTAGCCTGGTTTATGGAACCCACGACCACGAGAGAAGCTGCTTCCGTTGTAGTATTTGTATCAGAAGAGGGCGGTGTGGGTATGTGGTGGGGAAGGGGAATTTCCTGACCATCCGAGGATTTGGAATTGGAATCGGAATTGGAGTGTGGAGATGGGGACGACGATGACGAAATGTGGGGGGCCGGTTGATATTGAGGAAGGGCGCGGCGTCTCCTGTTGAGGTCATTGTCCTCCCCGGAGAACTGGTGGAGGGTGCCACTGGTGAGGCCGGAGAGGTCGGTGACGGAGAGGACAGCCTTCTTGAATAGGGATTGGAAATCGGAATTAGGAAGTGTCAGAGAGCGTTTCAGGACCTCCTTGCCTATTAGGGAAAGGCCATCCGTAATCCTGCCAAGCTCCTTCGTCATTCCTTCCTTCCACTTCTTATCAGGGTATTGTTCTTCTTCTTCTTCTTCTACTACTGCTTGGGCTTGCACAGCTAGGGAACGAGAAGCCGATCGAAGACGGAGAGAATGAGATGATTGTGAGGAAGAGGATGATCATGAGCAGCAAAGCGCTTTGGTATAATCAATCCAACAAAACAGGAGGAGGTGGAGGAGGAGGAGAGATGATTTTATATACTCTTTCTTCTTCTTCTTCTTGTCGGGGTCGGCTTCTTCTGGCGGGTCGTCTTCCCACGCACACCAATTGCCTGCCGCAATTTATTAAATTTTCTTTTCTTTACTTTTCTTTTTTGAGCAGCTGAATTTCAAATAAATCGAGTCATTCAGAAGCGGTTCAATATTTAGTTTAATAAAAATTCATTCTTATCCCATGATCGCTCATTTGAGGTGCCCCACTCGGTCTGACAAAATATGAGGGGGTTAATTATGATAATTTAATTAGATATAATGACTAAATCAGTGTTTATTGTGCACAAAGAGTCTCTCATTTTGAGATATTACTCCCACATTACCGTTGACAAAACTCGATTCTTGATCTTGTTTTAAATTCATTCTTGTTTTGCTGTCAACTACTGTTATTGCACGTAGTCTTTTGCTGCCCTACCATATTTTACTGTACTTTTTTCTTTAAATTTATTATTACTCACATAAATAGATTCAAACAAATTTAAATTTAAGATAAAATTGATATCGAGTCAAGTTTTAAAACTCGAGATAAAACTAACTCATTGAGTCACTTCTAAACTTAAGAAAGTTAACTCGACTTAATTCAATTATAATCCTACCAATCCCTAGTATGAATCAAATCAGCCCATTTATTTGTAAGAAGATAAATCTGCATAGCATTATATTAAAATAAATTTAAAAATACAGCGAGTTTGTACTTCATATGGGTGCGTACGACGTATGCAAACTGCAGAGCACTCTCGCTGAATTTTTTTTTTTTTAAAAAGGCCCAACTGGCTTGCGGGCCCAGTCCGTTGGGCCGGCCCATGGGTACATACAAATTAACAATTATTCAGTGGCGACGAATTAAAGAAATTCTGTGAGTCAGTCAGATGCAGCACGTGCAGGCCCTCCCTATCTGCTCGGAGAGGATTGGGGGGAATCATCTCAATCCCCGACGGTCGCCGTTTATCCGGACTCCCAGCCCCGGTGTCCCCATCATTCGCCCACGTTTTCCGTTTTCGCCATCCCCAAGAATCACCAACTCTTCTACTTCCACATCATCATCTTCATCTTCTTCTGCTTCTTCTCGTAATGCTTTTTTTTCCGGCAGAGACGGCAACAATAATGATGCCTCCTCAGGCGACGTTGATGATGATGATGATTGTCACGACGACCTTTCTGGAGCTGGAGTTATCGACATTGAGATAGAAAAGACAGGAAGCAACTCCCGCAGGATCCGTTCCAGGATTGATATTGACGCCAGTCTTCAAACAGTTTGGGCAATTTTGACCAGCTACGAGAGCTTGGCTGACTTTATCCCTGGCCTCGCTGTCAGCAAATTGCTTGAAAAGAGACCTAACTTTGCCCGACTTCTCCAGGTAGAATTTAGAAACCTCTTCTATAGTAATAATAATTCCCTTTGGGTTGTGCACATTGGAAAGCATGCTATGCGATTATTCTCTTTCTCGCCGTTCAACCAAAGTGGCCGGCACTGCAGAACCCTCAGGTCCAAGGAGGAGAGAGACATAGGAGCTTTTCAAGTTTTGAACTCTATCCCCAAATTACAAGTCCTTAAAAGGGTCCTTGTGTTAGTACCTAGGTTTTACCTGTAATTTGGGTTGCTAATAGTATTCTGCAATATTAAGTAATGGAGCTGCTTTGCCTGTCAGCTTAAAGGAGTTCCAGCACTTGAGGGAGAGGCAATTGGTGGAGATACTGGTAATTGTAATCCTTAGCAAGGATGTGTACTCAAGCAAGGGGCCATTCAACTTGTGAGTGCGTGAGCTGGAGTCTCAGTTGCTCTAGACAAGGGCAACTCACTCGTCTGTAGAGCTCTGTCTCTCTAGCTTAGTAGGGAGAGTTCCCAGTGCCACATCTTATTGCACGCAAACTTGACGGAAGGGTGCAGCATGTGTGACTTTGAGCT
Organism: Diospyros lotus; assembly: GCF_014633365.1. Lineage (NCBI taxonomy): Eukaryota > Viridiplantae > Streptophyta > Magnoliopsida > Ericales > Ebenaceae > Diospyros > Diospyros lotus. The sequence continues at coordinate 881,016 of NC_068340.1, forward strand.
AGCAACACATATTTGACCTATGCGTGTCTTCAGGAGGCTAATAGATGGCTTACTTGTTGTTGAGTGGTGAACACTCATGGCATGTTGGAGATTGATGCATGGTGCCTGTGATGCATACACCAACATTATGTATTATCTTCCTTCTCTGATTATGTATCCTTTTACACAGTTGCCGGAGCAATGTGTTTTTCACATCAGGTTTCTAAACAAATATACTTAACACTAGAAGTCCAGAATTTTATGTCTTGGATATCTTAAACAAATCAAGTTACTTCTTTGGCTAGGGAAATGCTGATAGGAGATTACTTGTAGTTGTTACAATCTAATTCTCATGTTAGAATTATTTTGGATTTCGAGATGGAAAAAAGGAAAAGGTTGACAACCCTTTTAGTGCTTCAAGTGGTACTGCACTTGAACCTTTGGGGTTTTATAACTTCTGACTGCACTGATATGCACCTTGCATCAGAAATTTCTGATGAATACCACTTCATGATCCTTTTATTTATTTGGATTATACTTTTTAGTTTGGAGTAAAAGTTAGCTTCACTTAGTTTCTTTGCAGGAATTGAAATTCAGTCTCATTGCACCTACATATAATAATCGTCGACTGCATATTGTCCTAACCAAATTAGGGTAGGTGACTCGACATTCATAATGTCAATTGACTTCTGAAAGTTACATTAACAAAACACAAATCTGTGCAAAATAAGTACATGGCAAAATTTTATGCTAGATGCACTTCTTATTGCAACTCTTTAGGGAGGGAATGATGAGATAAAGTTCCCACACCATCCTCATATGGAAAGTTTCATGAAATGACGGTGAATGAATTGTGTTCCGTTACATAGTTGATATTTTGAAACCAACCAATACACTAAGAACAAAAAAAAAAAACACCCTTTCAGCATGGATTCATGACTTGCACCTATGAAAAATGCTAATGCCTCTTTTCTCCCTTGTCTTGCAGATTGGACAACAGAAATTGGCTTTTGGGCTAAACTTCAATGCCAAAGGAATTGTTGATTGCTATGAGAGAGAACTTGAATATCTTCCCTTTGGTCGAAGGCGTGATATTGAATTTCAGATGATTGAAGGAGACTTCAAGCTTTTCCAAGGAAAATGGTCTATTGAACAGGTGAGGTCATCTTTGTCATTTCTGGGCCTTGTGCTTGTGATGCAGTACTTTGGCCCAAGGAACAAATATCATATCTTTTCTGCTGAAATGACCAGTACATTTTCATTTCCTAGTCCACTGACACAAAACAATGGTGTTAAAATGAAATTTCAGTATGTCTAAAGAAATGCAATGAAATTTGCCAAAACTGTTAAGACTTGAAATTCTGCCAAACTCTTCTGAAATAATGATGCATTTTGACAATGGTTAGAGATACTGTCACACATTATGGTCTTGGCACGACATCGACCATTTATTGACAAATTTGAACTATCTTCTTAGTCATTTCCTTTACGTTATATTATTATGTTTTATTACTTTATCCATTGGTATTAGTTTGGATATTACAACGGTAAGGGATAGGATATTTTAAGGGGAGGTCCAAGTGTAAAGGGGCCTGGGGAAAAAGACAAAAGAGTTGGTTATTGGGGGTGGGATCTGCTATGACAGCATCCATGCTAGAGGTTTATATAGCCCTAGATTCAGCTTGTAACAGTATGAAATATTAGAAACGAATTCTATCCTTTCTCTGTTATCTTCTCTCTGTTTTCTCTCTCTCTTCCTCCCTTTCTAATCTCTCTCTCTCTCACCTGCTTCGTCTTCTTCTAAGATCCCCGACTGACCTCTCCAATTCATATTGAATTAGAGGGCGGATTACATTGTCACATTTGGGTTTGTGAGATATACCCAACAACATTTATTTCTATTTATAGTTTTCCGTTAACATTAAGTAACTAGAAACAAATTAGAGGGGAGATAGAGAGAAAGGGTTTGGATGTAAGTAAAGATACATGTCCTCTTACTTTAACCTCCTTTCCATAAATATTGTAACTTGATACTGTTAACGGATCGAGTCCGTGGGCGATTAGCTAAATCTACAGCTAATCCCTTCAATGATTTCTGTCTTTGCTGACCTATGTTGAAGCGAGGACTCATTCAAAAAAACCCTTCGATCTCTTGCACACAAGTATGCATAAAAATGTTCATTCACTTACAAGAGAATATTTATAGGTAATCCCTAGAATACTCCTAATGGTACACTGCTAGTAACGAATTTGAAGTCTCTTGAAATACATGGACTCCTAGTAGCATGTCACGTTCCTAGGATGGTAATTGTGTTTTCTCTTATGCTTGATGTTTATACTTAGCTATAGAATCGGTTGTGCATCACCAGTTGTACATTTCGAATTAGTTGTATTGCTAAGGCTGAAAGGTTATAAATAAGCCATAGCTAGAGGATGGGGATTATCATGTGATATGAATTGAATCCTTTCCCTTCAATTCTCTATTTTTCCTCTCTCTTGAAACTTCTATTCTCCCTCCTCTTCTTGTTGTTTTCCCTCCCTTTCAGTCTAACTCGCCCTCAAGGCTCTTTCTAATTCCCAATTCTATCTAAAACAACCCTTTCCAAATTTGAGGATCTGACAATTGGTATCAAAGTAAGGAGATCCTCGACCAATCAATGGAGGTTAGAGCATCAATCAAGGGTAGAGTAGAGCGATCGGAACTTATTGCAATCGCGATCAAATCTCCAAGAAGAGTTAATCAAGGTAATTTAGTGCGGATCGGGTGGATTGAGTAGATGGCAGAAGGAACTAGAATGAAATAGTTGGAGGCCAGATTGCATACGACGGAGACTGAGCTTTGTCAGACTGAGGAGCAATTGGAGATCAAATTTGAGACGATGGAGATTGGACTCTACCAAACTCAAGAGGAGACGAGTTGTAACCGAGAGGCAATGATGTCATTGGAGAAGAATGTCAAGGTAGAGATCACCAGCGTTCGAGAAGACTTATCTAGCCTCAGAGAAGAATTCTCCTATTTTGGCCAGCAATTAAGCACTATCCTGAGTATGTTCTCTAGGATGCCAAATGCAAGTTTGCTGATGGATTTCCCTCCAAGGTCCACCACAGCTCCGATTCTAGCTAGAGCAAGGACTTGACGTCATGCTTCGAATCCTCTGGAGATAGAGGAGCGATCGAAGTTTGTGCCAGTGACATCAACCAAAAGAGCTTATACAAATCAATATAATACTCCAATGCCAAGGCTGGAAATTCCAACATTCGAAGGTGACAGGCTGCAATGGTGGACTTAGCATTGTGAGCGGTTCTTCCACCATTATCGAGTGGTTGAAGGCCAGAAGGTGAATTTGGTTGCCGCATCTCTTAATGATGTTGTGAACGTGTGGTTCCAAGGCTAGAGCAGTAGGAGAATAAAACTAAATTGGCACAAATTCATAGAAGATTTATGTGCTCGTTTTGGGGAAAGAACAATGATGGAGGATGTAGTAGAGGAGTTCAACAAGGTAAAGCAAGAAGGTTCGGTAGATAATTATCAAATCAAGTTTGAAGAGTTGAAATCGTTGTTAATCCTCTCTCATACAACCCTGGATGAACCTTATTTTGTGTCTAGTTTCATCAATGGCTTGAATGATGAGCGAAGACCGACGATTAAGATGATGCAACCAGCCACTATCAAACAAGTTGTAGAGAAAGCAAGGTTACAGAAGCTTGCTCTAGAATCCATTTTCAAAAGGCATGGACTCCTACCAAGAAATAGCCCTCCCACCCGCCAGCAATTGGAAGGCAATCCTGGGGCTACAATAGTAGGAATGAACCAAGGATATCCCCAGGTTTACACTAACCTTAATACAATAAAAAATTCGACACTAGAGTAGAGGAGGTAGCAAGGATTGTGTTATAAAATGTGGAGACAAATTCTGTCCAGACCACCAATGCAGAAGACTATTACTGAGCATGGAAGGATTAGATGAAGAAAAAGAAGAATAAGAAGAAGAGGTTGTTCTCCAAGAAGAAACCGATGAGTGCAAGGTGATTACCAGGAAGAAGTTGCAGAAATTATTACAAAAAGGGGCTCAAGAGTCATAGTTGTACTCTATACAGGCTGTTGAGTTTGAAGAAATGACTGAGTTGAAGAAAGAACATTTAAAGGTTGCAAACACTGCTACACTTCAACTCCTCAGTGAGGAAAAGCAAAGGAGAACGAAAGAGAGAATGATAAATTAGATAGTGAAAACAAGGACTGGTTGAACTGTAGCTAGACGCTGCAAGTTCTTAGGGACAAGAACTGTTTCATGGGAGGGTGTAATTGTCACGTTCCTAGGGGTAGGACAGTAATTATGTTTTCTCTTATGCTTGCTGTCTGTACTTAACTATAGAATCAGTTGTGCATCACCGGTTATACATTTTGAATTAGTTGTATTACTAAGGTTGAAAGGCTATAAATAAGCCACAGCTAGAGGATGGGGGATTATCATGTGATATGAATTGAATCATTTCCCTCCACTTCTCTGTTTTCCCTCTTTCTTGAACCTTCTGTTCTCCCTCCTCTTTGTTGTTTTCCCTCTCTTTCAGTCTAACTCTGCCTCCAAATTCTCTCTAATTCCCAATTCTACCTAAAACAACCCTTACCAGATCTGAGAATCAAACATAATGAAAAATTAAAAAAATAGGAATAAGAATAACTTTAAACCTTAATCAAAACCAAAACAAGAATAAACCTATTCAATTTTGGGTTTAGAGGTCCTACACTTTTAAATTTTTTGAATTGGAGGTTTAGGAGTTTCGACCATAACATCATCCCTTTCTTTAGAAATAGGCTTATCCTCAAGCTGAAAAGAAGGAAAATTGGCCTTAAGAATTGCTTCCTACTCCCAAGAAACTTCAGTTGGGGGACAAATCAACCTAGTGAATGAGAAATATCTCGGTACCTTGTTGGATAGGCAAATCCAACATCGTCTTCAGATGAAAGCTAGGTGGTGTCTCTCGCAACAGAATAGGTGGCACAGCAGATAAGCCGCCATAAAAGTGCTTCGCACACGAAACATGGAAGATGGGATGCACCTTACTGTCTACTGGCAAGAAGAGTTCATACGCGACACTGCCGATGCAACGGGGAAAGGGTCCATAGAAATGTGAGGATAACTTTCAATTGGCATGAGAAGTTATTGAAGTTTGTCGAGAAGGTTACAGCTGCAATAACACCCAATCCCCTACAGCAAACTAGAGATCCCGACATCATTGGTCAGCTTGTTTCTTCATGGTAGGTTGAGCTTGTATCAAACAGTCCCTTAAGGACTTGAGAATTGTATCTTGTTGCTGCAAGGCATAATTCATAGCCTCCAATCCAACGATACCCAAATCATAGGAAAACAGCTAGGGAAGAGCTTACCCATAGACCACCTCAAAGGGTGTGGACTGTAATGCGGAGTGAAATCCCGTGTTATAATAATATTCAACCCAAGGCAACCAATACAACTAGTCCCGAGGTTGATCCCCCCATAAAGCATTGCAAATATATCTCAATAGTCCTTTTGACTATTTTCATTTGACCATCCGATTGGGGGTGATAAGCGGACCTAAAATTGAGAATAGTACCAAATAATCTAGAAAAAAGGCCAAGTGTCATCATGCTTTTTAACCAATAGTACAAGATATGAGAACTGTGATTGGCTAGGCTGAATAATCCCTTGTTTCAACATGAGCTCACATTGTTGCTCAATTGTGTCCTCTTGCAAGTACGGATATTGGTACAGTCGCACAACCATTGGCTTTATTCTAGGGAGTAAGTTGATGCAATGATCACAGGCCCCTGGATTGGAAGATAATGTTAACAAATTATTGTTGGAGTTTACCTACCTTGTTGCTAAACCTGACAAGAGTTGATCGACCTTTTTGTTAAACCTAACGGGTTACCACCACCTCAAAGATGTGATTACGGCATCAACTTACTCTTTGGAATGAAGTTAGTGGTCGTGCAACCATACCGATATCTATATCTGCAAAAGGACTAAATTGAGCAACAATGTGAGCTCATGTTGAAACAAGGGATTGTTCAGCCCAACTAGTCACAGTTCTTATCTCCCGTACTCTTGGTTTAAAAGCATGATGGCACTTGCCCTTTTTGTGGATTATTTGGCACTACTCTCAATTTTAGCTCCGTCTATCGCCCTCAATTAGATGGTCAAACGAAAGTGGTCAATAGGATTATCGAGATGTATTTGCGATGCTTTGTGGGGGATCAACCTCGAGACTGGTTGTATTGGCTGCCTTGGACTAAATATTGCTATAACACAGGGTTCACTCCGCCTTCTAGTCCACACCATTTGAGGTGGTCTATAGGCGCGTTGCTCTCCTATGATTCAAGTATTGCTCAGTTAGAGGTTGTGGATTATGCCTTGCAGCAGTGGGATACGGTTCTCAAGTCCTTAAAGGAATGTTTGATACAAGGTCAAGCTCCATGAAGAAACAAGCTAACCAACGTGTCAGATCCCAGGATCTGACAGGGTTCTCTCACCAAGTGGTAAGAATGAGGGGGAAATTTAGTAGAAATGTAGGGAGAATCAAAAGAACAGAAAGTGAGGGAGAGAAAGATCGAGAGAGAGATGGAGAGAATTTGGAGGAGAGTAATCAGAAATATCTCAAATCTATTCATTCATGCCTATGAATTATGCAATGATTTGGCGCCAATAGGGCTGCCAAATATTCAAACCAAGTATAACTGAGGGTTATTGCCTTCTAGGTACAACTGCGAGCTACTTCTAAGTACAACTGGTTCAATCCAAACTAACAGCAAGTACAAACAAAAGGAATACATCTATTATCTATTACTACTATACCCTTGGGAACATGACGCAACGATGTCGAGATCTCCAGTTTGCTGTAAGGAATTGGGTGTTACTGCGGTTGCAATCTTTCCAATAGATTTCGATAACTTCTCATGCCAATCGGAAGTTATTTCCACATTTCTATGGACCCTTTTGAGTGCTCCACCGCATCAGCAGCATCACATGAGAACTCTCCTTGCCAACAGACAATAAGGTGCATCCTGTCTTCCGTGTTTCGTGCTTGAAGCGCTTTCATGGCGGCTTACCTACCATGCCACCTACAATTCCACCATGTGAAGCACCACCCAGTTTTCGTTTGAAGACGGTGTTGGGTTCGTGTATCCATAATGGTACAAGGGAATTTCTCATTCACTAGGTTGATTTGTCTCCAACTAAAGCTTCTTGGGATCAGGAAGCAGTTCTTAAGGCTAATTTTCCTTCTTTTGAGCTTGGGGACAAAGTCTATTTCCGAAGCAGGGGGTGATGTTATAGTCGAGACTCCTAGACCTCGAATTCATAAAATTTATAAATGTATGACCACTAAACCCAAAACTAAATAGGCCTATTCTTAATTCGGTTTTGATTAAGGTTTAAAGTTATTCTTATTCCTATTTTGTTAGTTTTTCATTACTACTAGGAGCCCTTGTATTTTAAGGGACTTAAAATTCGTTACTAGCAGTGTCCTGATAGGAGTCTTCTAGGGATTGCCTATAAATTTTCTCAGTGAATGAAGGCAATCGGAATAATAAATAACTTTTTTCCGCATGCTTGTGTTCAAGAGATTGAAGGATTCTATCTAACGAACCTTAGCTTCAACATAGGTCAGCAAGGACAGAAGTCTTTGGAGGGATTAACTGCAGATTTAGCTAATCACCCTTGAACTTGATCCGTTGACAGCAGCCTGTTCATGAGCAGAAAACAATAGACATGGAAACATTAACTTGCTACTTGGAGTCTTTTTGAGTTGGGTTGCATTTACTGAAGTCTTTTCTTTTTCTTGCTATGTTACTGAAGGTCGTATTAAGTTGTCTTTGCAAAACAATAATAACAATGATGTTTCAATAACTCTCTCTGGCCTAGATGTGGACCGTGTGGTTGTGTTCTGCATTCAAATAAATGCAAAATATGGCACATTTTGAAATGCAAACTTGATGCTTAATTTGATAAACTTGTGGACTCTGTAGAAGAGCTAACAATTTTTCAGAGGTTGAGTGGTGCAGTACAACGCAGAAAGATTTGAAGACAGTGATTCCTTGGCAGGACAAAAATTTCATTCAACTCTTTCGTATGTTGTTGATGTGGAGCCAAAGATGTGGTTGCCAGTTCAACTTGTTGAAGCTAGGCTTTGCAGAGAGATAAAATTGAACCTCGCAAGCGTTCGGGCAGAAGCACAAAAAGTAAATCTTGAAAATCCAAATCTCTAACGGCTTGAATCACTTCATGTAAGTATATGCTTATTCCTGAATAACATTTTGTTGACAATCAAGATGACATGCTTCTTTGTTCTTGTAAGCTAGGTGTAATTGTGTGCCTTGAATGCAGGGATGTTGTCCCTACCTTGTCTGGTAAACACATGAACAAGACGAGGAAAAATGTCATCCTTCTTTTGTGTGATATGCACATTTTTTTTTTAATTTTCTGGTCTCTCGCTCTCCAATATCAACACTCTGTTCCTCTTTCATCACGTAGTGTCTGTTTCTCTCCTGATCATCTGATGTCGCCGTTTCACTATTCCCTCCCTTCTTCCTCCTCCTCCTGGCATAGCAGGCGCAGCCCATAGCCATAGCCAACATTAATTCTTCTACTAGTCTTCATGTGAACGAGTCTTCTTGCTGCTGCTGAGCTCTCCGGTCTAAGGACGCCCTCCCGCCATGTCTTGCTGCTGCGACAGGCATGGAGGAATCACCAGCCGCCATCACCACGTCGTTGAAGAAGAGTATTAACAAACTGCAGAATTTGTTGCCCCTCCAGTGTGTGTGTGTGTGTATAGATGAGAGAATTTAATATTTTAGGGACAAAATTATAATTGTAACTGTTTGACGAATGGGAAAAGAAGCTTATATAGAAGACAAAATTGAAGACCAAGTTCCAGAAAAGGATGGCTCACGACGAAGAAAGTAGATCTGGATTTTCTTTCCTATCCCTCTTGCCATGTGCATACAGGGTTTCATACTTTTGAGATAAGCCCAGTTGTGATACTTTTAATGATATTTATGTATTAATGTGTTATATATTTATATTGATGTGATATAGAAAACAATACTTAAATATACAACAAGTGTTATAAGTGAGTGCTTAAATAGTAATTTTGTTTGCGTAAATGGTATTTAAATATTTAGTCAGGACATTTTTAATGACATGCAGCTAACCATGAATTGAAAGCCAATCCTGTCAGCCAGATTGGCATTAGAACAGGTGAAATTCCTCCAGAAACACGGGGAGAAGAAGCCTGGAATTCCAGCGACACCTGCATCGGTGCAGGTTACTGGGCACCTCACCTTAGTTCAAGAGAGATTGCTGTCGTGGTCGAAACGAGGGAGATTAATTGTAGGACAAGTCATGATTGAAGACGCCAAATGCTGAGCTTGATTGTGGGCAATGTGAAAGTGAAATTAACATATAATGGCAGTTGACACATCCCAAGGTGGATGAACTAACAAATGGTAACATGGATCTTTATAATTGCATCTTTAAAATGGTAAAGACCTGTCCACATGAGCGCACACAGTCCGTATCCTGAGCTAAAGGTGATTGGACGGACCTATCATGAATATAGCTAACCGGGCGACTACGTGAACGCTCACGTTTATTAAAATGGTACATTTCTAGCAAGTTTCTCTCAGGAATCGGTGTGAACATTCTGTAGTAGATACCCAGCATTCTGCAGAAGAGCGTTAAAATCCTCATTCGAGGCATCAAGCATCCGCAGTTCTTTGATCTCTTCTTGCCATTTTTCTACCTGTTCCTTGTGTATTCTGCAAGGAGAGAAGCTCAAAACTCTGTAATTAAATCCTTAACGTTGGATGACATAATTCTGGATTTCATTTAATATACTCACGAAATCACTCGCTCTTCGAATTCGTTACTTAGTTCGTGGAGGAGTGACTTCCCAGATTCCAGTAACTCGGACACCTACGCAAGTTGATTCTCAACGGCATAAATTAAACTAGCTGAGCTTGTATTAGTAAGTACTGATAACTATGTCGAAAAGGAACGCGTAGTAGTTGGTACTAAACATGGTAAAACCTCAAGCTTGAGATATGCATGTATGGCCTTAATTATTTGAGACAATGTTGAGATCTAAATTGTAGAACAGCATAGTTAGTTACCAGCAGAGTAAAGTGATCGATCTTCTCAAGAATGCGAGTGATGTGAAGCTCCATCTGTTCAGATGCCACAGGATTGCTTTCAGTTTTTTCTTCAACAATCTCAACAGCAGCACTATCTCCCGGAGTTGGTTCTTTCTGTTCCATCTAATAACTATAATCAATCAGATGTTCATGCATGCCAAACACCGGGTAGCAATTCTCTCTCTCTCTCTCTCTCTCTCTGTTCTTTGCATGGATGGACATAGAAGTACAAATAAACATACAGTTGGCTTGACACGTTTCCTCATGACTTCGGCGTCTTCGCTTCCCATTCGGATAGTGTTCGTTAACGCTGGAGAAGTGATATCAAATTTGTAGGATGTCAATAGGAAAGTCATTACCAGTAAAAAAAAAAAAAAACAGTTAATTAATTCTGAGAGGAAACACTTGTGAATGTTGGTGCTGAAGTATGAGGATGAACCCAGAATTCTATGCTTCATATTAGGTTCCTAAATCATCATCCCAATTTGCTGCCTCCAATTTCTTTCATGATCCATACAAATGCTAGTTTCGCATTTGAGTATATAGCATATACTTTAAAACAATGTATTTTACATATTATTTGTGTGTAGAGGTTGAGTGTTGCTATGAAAGTATATGCAATACCAGCTCAGAAATTTCTCTCTGAACATTGCGTTGCTTGCTAGTCAGTGAGCTTAACTAGTCTTAACCACCATGAAGTGCATTTAGAGATTTAACCGATATTAAAATCAAGATCAGATCATCCTGCCAATGTAAATATAACAGTGCTAGCCTTTACGCTTCCACTCTGTTTCAACTTATGAAGATATATAAAATAGTCTACCGATCTCTGTTTTATTGTCAGTTAAGAAATTTTTATGTGAAAATGCTTATAGATATCAGATCGGTGGATCAAGATAAATGAAGTATTTAATCCATTCTAAAAATGAATTGAGAAACAAAAGATAAAAGGAGAGTGATTCATTCAACGGCAATACACGTGGGAATATATACAGAGAAATGGCTGAATTAAACAAAACAAAACTTCGCGAAATATAATCAATCAGGAGTACAGAGAATAACTGATCAATGAAGTGAAATAAAACAGAGTGAAACATTGTCAAATTTTGTTTTATTTTCTTGTTTTTCAGAACTATACATGTTCTTCACCCAATTGAAACTTTCTTTGTTAGTCCCCAAGAACTGCTTCAGAACTAAATATTATCCAAACAACAGAGAGAAAATTTTGAATTCGTGATCGCTTGACGCAGGACTATATATACATGCAGAACTCAATAAGTAGTAGCAACCGCATTAAGGCGCATTGATATTCAAGTTTCAAAACCAGAAATCATGAAGGCGGAAATAAACAATTGTTAGATCTAGTTAACTCTTTTGGTAATACCGAAACGATTCAAACCTCAAATTAGAAACTCAGAGAGAGAGAGAGAGAGAGAGAGAGAGTCGATGGATATGCATGAATAGAAGCACGGAACCGATTACAAAATACCTACACCGTATATGAATGTAAAGCCACATACATACGAAGGAAGAGGGAGAAGGAGAGACCTGTAGAGAAGAAAATTATGGCTTCGGGAAAGACGAAGGAACTTCGTTTGTGAATCCAGGAGTAGAAGAGTGCTCCAAATTCAAACCCTAGCCAGAGCTGAGGTGCTAAGTTGAAGTAGTCCGCTAATTCCCGCGCAGTGGCCTCCCATTCCAATAAATTTCACAACGGCTTTGCATCCCAAGTCCCAATTTAAGAAGAGAAATGAAAATAGTATTAAGCGACAAGGCAAGAGCTTGGATCTAAGTTAAGATCTAACTTTGAGAGTATATTAGATTCAGGTAAAAAATTTGCTTCAAATAACTAGATCAAACTTGATTTAGATCCATATTCCCACATATTAAAATTGGTCCATAATCTAAAATTTGATCATTCATGTGACATTATTATGATTCCTTACTGATTCTACAATACATTTTTGTAAAAAAATTAATTTTAATAGGTAAATTTGTCATTTGTTACATATTATTACTATATACTACAATTGACGTCGATATATTAACTTGATCATTGAAAGTTATATTGAAAAAATGAGTCTCATTCTTATTGTAGGTTGTCATACGCTATTTCCGCATTACCCCTTTATGGGCCGAGCTCAGTTTGATAGGCCGACCCAATCACCCAGAGCTCGAAAAATCCCTGGCAACCTCGTTAAACGAAATCCACACACCACCGAAGCTCAAAGCCTGTAAAGCAAGCACTTTGCGAGCTCCTGATGAAGCCCTGGCGAGTTCCCGACGATCGACTGACGGACTCGCTATAAAACCCTCAGCTCGCTGTACCGCCTAGGTCGCTGGCCTAAAACTGTCAACTCGTATAAGTGGTAAAGCTGCTGAAAAGTCAGAGGTATGGACTATCCACTTTATTTGCAACAGCTCATGCCCCTCGTAATGAGAATCCCACTCCCGGTTTTGTGTAGACGATAAGGGTTGTTTGTCCCCATTATACAATTATTGTATTTCTTTATGTTATCTAAATTGTAAAATCCCCTCAGTATAAATAAGAATCGTAGATATCATGAGGGACAGGGAGAGAATAATCAGATATCGCCATTCTGAAGGAATAATCGGAGTGCGGTCGTGGAGTAGGCACCGTTTTTCTGGCCGAACCACGTAAAAATTTCGGTGTTGACTCACATTTGGAATTTTGGTTTTCCTTTCTTCTTTTTGGTATTTTTGGATTTACTTACCGCGATCCAAAACGAATCACGGTCGGCTAAAATTGAACGTCGACATAGGTCAAGTAGATCTTGAACAAATTTAAGGTCGATGAAAATTATTGAATGCACTCAACTTTAGATAAACCTGGTGATGATCGGCTATAATTATCATCACTAAATTACTAATCAATATATAATTTCTAAAAATTAAATAAAAATTTTTATATTTATACTTAGGGTACGTTTGATAGAGGTGGAAAATGAGAATGAAATTCCAATTCTCACTCCAACTCCTAAGAATTCAAATTCCTTAATTTCAAGGAAAATCTTTACTTTTTAAACTAAAATGGAATTCGAATTCCATAGAATTGAAAAGTTGTTTGATAAAATTTCTTGAAATTTAGATGGAAGTCAAATTTCACCCTCATTTTTTACCCTATCAAACGCACTCTTAATGTTTGATGAGGTGATAAGTGTAATTCATCCAAGTTGAAATGCTTTTGATTCCTAAAATTGATATATATATGGTCATTATTAATATATGTGTGTATAATGAATTATCCCTGATGAATTGATATTCTGGTATACTTGTATATTGGTGGGGGTGATCTTTTAATTTGTTATATAGAAATAAAATATATATATATATATATACAGCTGGTGAGTATAGCCAAGCCAGAGAGCATAGCATAGCACTGTTGCCATTATAAGGTAACTTCCTGGTGTTAATCAAGAACTGCAATATTTAATTCCAAATAGTAGAGTAATTAACACATGAACATTAATTATATAGCTGGGGTGGTGGGTGTAAACATATACATATATACATACATACATACTCTTTGTGGTGCTAGAAATAGCAAACCTGATTTATTAAAAATGTATAGTGCAACAGTAGTGTGTGAATGGGAGCTAGCTAGGGTATCTATAGCTATATATGAAAATGGAAAATAGTTAATAATTAGGCGAAGACTGTAGCTTGAACGGCGGCAGCGGCGGCGGCAGCATTAGATTGAATGATGACTTGGTCTCCGGGGGTGGCGGCGACGGTTGCTTCTTCTTCTTCTTCTTCGGCTTGCCATATTTCTGGGAGTGCTTCTTTGATATTGTGGATGCTACTCAGGGCATGATCTGCTCCTTCAACCACCGTTGACCTTCCCACCTGCACACGCCACACATTATTACTAAATATTAGCTAATTTTATTACAGTTAAGGCTAAGATTACAAGTAATTACGTACAATAACGGTGTGAAGTCCTGCTGCCTTTGCACTTGCAATGTTTCGTGCGCTATCATCCAAGAAAAGCTGAGGAAAATTAACTATTTAATTAGCAATATCTCTCAACCCATTATTACATAGCACATATATACACCCTCCATCATGAATTAATATTTAACATATATTCTAACACAAGACGCATATATGTATAATTAATAGTATGCATATGTACACTGACTGTTTTGCTTGGGTCAATATTTGCAATGTGAATGGCAGCTTGCATTGCTTGGAGGGAGGGTTTGCAGAGTATTGGGGAGGTGGTGGACGAGGATGAGGATGAGCTGCCGGCCACCACCACTTGACGATCAATATCATCATCATCAGCAGCAGCAGCAGCAGAAGCAGGAGGAGGAGGAGGAAGGGGATTCAGAGTTTCAAAGCATATAACACCTTCAAAGCAATCTTCCAGACCCAGCCTCTTCACCACTTCTGCCGCATGCTCTCTGTTGGAGTTGGTGAAGATCTGAAACATATATATATATTCATCAAGTGAGTGAGGATATGGATTCAATTAATTAATAATTAAGTAGTCCGTGAATATATTAATTATAACGTACTAATTTGCGCTGAGGCATAGAAAGCAGAAGGTTCCTTAGCAGTGGATCTGGTTTCAAAGCCTCGGCGTAGGGTAATTTACCATGAGCAACCGCATGAAACTCATCGTCATCAAATTCATAACCCACAGCCTGAAATATATATATATGTATATATACTGTGAATATATAACCTCACAGCTAGGGCTGGCTACTGCAATTGCATATGGATATATATATAATTAATTAGCATTTAAAAATGTCTCACCTTTAGACCAGCCATTGTGGTGCCGTATTCCCTATACAACTCCAAGCACATCCGAGAGACTTCATTTTCCTCAATATACAACTGTTGCAACATGAACTCTGCATATATATATATAAGCAATTAAAATTTAATTATTTGGTGGTAGCTAGCCACTACTAGTAGTAGTATTAGTAGTAGTAGTGCAAGTGAATATGTGACGCAACCATGCACACACATACCTTCAATGTTGTTGCGACAAGCCAAGTTGAGGCCTGAGCTCATGGGGTATAAAGTATCGTCCAAATCTGACAAATTATCAGAAAAATTTAACAATTAATATTAATTAGCTGCATCTGTATCATGTGTCAGTCAGTCACTTATATAGGAACTTATAAATTAAAGAACTTATAAATTACGATGATGGATGGACTAGGAAGCTAACACTAGGGAAGACCAGAATTAATTAATTGGATGAAGCTGTTCTTCTGGTACATATATAATTATATGAACATCAACAGATCAAAAGTGGAAATTTATATATATCTGTAGGACGTACCAAAGAGCAAGCACTCGTACTTGGCTCTGCTAGACCTTCTACCAGCATCCATCGTCAAGATCAGTAAACCTGACAACCCAAACTAAGAAGAAAATCCAATTTCAGTTACATTTTCATATATTCATATATATAAGCATGTTTTGAAACAGCGATCAACACGAATGAAGCAAATAACCTGGACGCTTATATATATATATATATATATATAAGGGGAATGATAAATGAAAATGGAGTTAATAATTACGTACCCGAGAATGAGATGAGTGATCGTGGAAGGGGGAAGGGTTCAAACAAGCTGCTGCTGCTGCAAGAGGAGGCGGATAATCCATGAGTGAGGGTTGAATGGCCCATTTATACATGAAGAATTAATTGGGTTGCTAGCTAGCTAGAAAATTAAGCTGAATAATAGTAGATATGAAATGATATGTTGCAGGATGGATCGGGGAATATTAATATGGAGGTGGGCATGGGGGTATCATATATGTTTCATGTTTCATGTACCATGATGTGTTGATATCATGTTTTTGTTTCTGCAATGGTGGTGGTGGTGGCGGCAGTACTTTCTGTTTCTGATGGTGGTGGCGGCCACGTAGCCAGCCAACAAGTACGTACAGAGCATAAAGCATAAAGCATAATAATATTATTTGCATTTGGTTATGGATATCCTGCAATTGCGAGCCTTTCTGTCTCTGTTATATATGGGTCGTTTTTCTAGTGGTTGAAAGCTCCGAAAATATATATAAATTTAAGACTATTTCTTTGCTTTGCTGATCCAATGCAATGCCCACAACATACCTACCTACCTCCGAATCGTAATATTCTTAGTTTTTTGTTACAATCACAGTGGTGTGGGGACAAATTAATTAGGATAATGCTATTCGGCCCACTCTTTGCATGCCATTTGCTTGCTTGCTTACACACACATACACATATACCGCATTATTCTTGTAGCATTCTCATCAGAATCCGGCACCCCGCATATATATATTTCTAATTAATCCTCCTGAGTGAGTCGTACGTGACAAGCAAGGACCGATCGAGCGATCGAATAAGCATTAATTCCTTTCCTTGATAGTAGACGTACGACATGACATATATATATAATAAGAAACTAGCTAGTTGTTGTCGTCTATTTGATTGATTACCCATATTATTATATGCTTCCCATTCGGGTCGGGTTTTCATAACCATAAAAACAGTCGGCTCTTTTCATCATTACAAACAAAATGGATTAAACACTAATAAGTTTAAAGATATATATTTTCCTAGTTTAGTGTCATTCAGTTTTTCTTTTAATTATTTTACATTAGATTTTATTCATAAAAAACTAACTATATATATACATTCATATTTAAAAATTACTTAATATTATAATTAAAATAAAAAAAAACTAAATTGTAAAATTTAGTGCAATAATAATTAATTTGTTATGAAATATAAAATGAAGTAAGTATGGTAATTTACCCTCCATTAATTAATAATGATACTTCGCCTTTACAAAATCAACTTACTTATAGCCATACACCTTGTTGGCTGTTGCTATATAATGAAGTTGGTTTCTTTTTTCACTTTTAAAATTTTCAAAGAGACCCATATATATTTTCAAAACTTTGAGAAGGACCCACTTTTTTGGAGTTTCTGAATATGTTCTAAATTAATAGAAAACCTAAGAGTAATATATATATATATATATATATTAACCACCCTGGGGCCTGAGCCTGAGTGAGGTTTGGCATAATTATATATAGGCCTACTCCTCTACTTGCAAAAATTAAAAAAAAAAAAATCCCCCAAAGTTTATATATAGAGATATGGATATTTAGTAAGAGAATGCATGCATGATATATAACCACCCTGCATATATGTGTGTGTGTATATATATATTATTGATCCATTGAGCAAGCGAGCATACATATAATAGATTGCATATATGATGGATGGATCGGCATGCATTTCAATTTCATGCATGGTCACCCGGACGGACTTTGATCGATCAAATAAGCGAATGAATATATATTAATGATTGAATTGCCTCCTTGCTAGCTAGCTAGCTAGATCCTCCGATCCGTACGTAGTCGTAATAATTCGTTGGCTGTCGCTCATGATCACGAAGGAACATGTATATGGATGGATGGATGGATGGATTAATGGAAGACGGACTGTTGGAGGCTGAGGCCATTGCTGGCTATCTTGAGGAGCCTGGTATCGATCTTAGAGAGAGGGGAGCTGTTGGCGACTTCAGGACCGAAATCGTTGAAAGCGTCGTCGCAAGTGGAGACCATGGAGGAGACGGCGGAGAGATGGTTGGCCAGATCGAAAGGCTTGTTGGAGCGGAGGGCTTCGAGGGCGTTCTTGGCGGAGTCGACGGCCAAATCGTAATTCTCAAGGCAGACGTCAACGCAGCCTGAGACTTCCTGGGAGGTGGCAGGCGACGACTTGATCTTCTGGGCGTGCATGATGGCACTCTGGGTGGCCCGAATGCCGGCGTTGATTTGCATGCCCAGCACCGACTTGGGGTCCGTCTTCCCGTTGAGGAATGGGACGACGGATGTCTCGCAGATCTCCGGGTTGGAGGTGGCGGCGCATACTTTCTTGATGGCCGGGTCCAGCGCCGCCCCCGCCTCCTTGAAAAACAAGAGAGATAGGATCATGCTGACGAGCAGGGCTGCTGCGGCGGCCGGTTTCTCCATGATCGATATATAGCTGGAGGAGGAGGAGGAGGAGGAGGAGGCACACCAATTAATCAATGAATTAATTAAGCGGACTCCGGATCACTCCTCTCTAGATCGATCAACGAATAAAGAATTATTAATTACTCTAATAATGGAAGGGTTGCTGCTGCTGCTGCAGGGTCTTCGATTGGGGAAGGGCAGGGGGGTTCCCCTTTTATACATGCATGCATGCAGCACAAGCCCTCTCTCTCTCTCTCTCTCTCTCTCTCTCGGCGCTGCTTTAGGAATACACTAGTGGATCTTAATGAATCGATCCGTTGTTGACTGTATCCCTTCTTCTTCTTATTATTAGTATTATTATTATTAGAACCCACCATATATATAAGAGTGCCCATAATATAATACCCCATCAAACAACAATCATCATCGATCTGGATCATCTGTGGTTCGGAAAAATTAATTAATTACGAAGAAGCTTGGGCACTTGGTCCCTCTTCTTCACATCTGATCCGCGCGCCTTTTACGTTTGACATTCATTTTCACCCAGAGCCAAATCCACGGGCACATCACCAGCTAGCTAGATAGCTGTACGTAGCCTGGATGGATTCATATATAATTATAGATTCTTCCTCTTCCTCCTCCTCCTCAAAATATATAGTCACCCCACCCTCGTCCTAATTAAAGCCTCATTTGAACGTACGAATTTCAAATCTTAAATTGCCATTCAAATCTAAAATAATATTATTTAAAATTTAAATATTTAGATAACTATTATGCATAAGATTTAAAATTCAATCTTAATTTCTAATCACACCATACAAAAAAAGATATGTGAAACAAATCAAATAAAACTAAAAAAGTATGTATATATATATATATATGCTTAAATATTTTTTGCATGCCATTAATATTTAAACATATATACATGTGTGTATAAGTATATGCATATACATAAGTAAATTACAAATAATACGTATTTGTGTGTATACATATTATATTGATAAAGAAACACTATGTTTGACATTTCAAGGGGAAACACGACACTTTCAATTTCAATTTCAATGAGAATGACCCTGAGTGGTAGGGTATCCCCTCCCCTAATTTCCTGCCCCATTTCTTTGATTCAAAACACAAACCAACCAGTGGGAGCAATGGGTGATAAGCAATTCAAAGTTCACAAATGTGACCTACACATTGTGTATTTACAACATATCCACTAAAGTGGTAATGTTTATTAAAATTAATAAGATAAAATTATATTAAAATATTTTTTAAATCGAAATATAAAATGAATAAAATAAAATTAGAGTATTCTAAAGTTTTTATTAAATTATTTAAAATACATTAAAAATAGATAAATTATTTTTTTAGTTATAAAATTTAAGATAAATTTATTCGAGAGTTGTCGAATAAATTTAATAAACATAATAAAAATCACTATTATCTGAAGATATTCTATTTTTTTTAGCCTATATCTTGATTAACAAATAAAATTGTCAAATTGGCTATGTAGACCGGCTTTATCCTCATTTCTTCACCTTTCTAGCAAACACAGAAATCAAAGAGGCAAATGAGTGAGCAATTACAACACAAACCCAAACAGGAAAGGGTTCAAACTCCAAAAGAGGTTGTTGGCTTATTGAAACAAAACGGAAAATAATCTCCCCTCTGTCAGAATAAACAAATATCTAACAATCTCATTGAGGCTTCTCTACGAACATGGCAGAACAGAAGGATGGTATAAAATATTCCTATGTCACCCATTTCACTCATGGCAGCCCCAAGAAATTCATAACTCAGAAGCCCCTGCTTTGAGAGCTAATGAATTGGTTGACTTTATGTAGCATCCGTGTAGATTACTTTGCAACGGCACAGTTCTTGATAAAATTAAAAAAGAAAACAAAGCAAAAGAGGGCATATAATAAGCAACTGATACTTCATGGCGGCTTACTCTTAACTGTCATAACGTTTTTACAATGAATCACAATACAAATATGATTTAACAAGATTTTCTATAAAGAATGATAATTCTTCAAAAAGGAAAAAAGAAGGTTGAATGCTTCGTACGGTTCATTTGTCATTTCAGTTCAGCTACCTCTTTGCTTCTGACAAATAGAAATAAGTGCCTGTAAGTGAATGCAGGTAAAAGATTATCTTTAAGTATCAGATCATCCATCTTAGTGACTGCCAAGGTGGCTTCTTCCAAGATGAGACAATCTTGAAGGAGGAATTAGGGGTGCCTCTTCATCTGCAGTAACATCACAAAAAGAAAAACTTCATTCGTTCTTCCCTTCATTGATGCCTGTTATTACTACTGTCGGGCACGTATAAATCGGTCGCCTTCTTCTCTATCCTCAAGTCCTGCATTGTAATAACCAGAAGAGTACTTCCAGAGTCAATATGTTTTGACTTCCCAAACCTTTGAAAGGGGACTCACAAATATGAATTACAAGGAGACCACTTATGACCTGGTCATTCTTCTAGCAGAGTGGCATTCAAGTTCATGACAAGAATTCAGAAAGCACAATCTACAAGTCCAATGGTATGGGCCATCGTGAATGATAGGATATACTTTGTCAATTAACTAATATAGATCCTTGCAAAATGTCCTAATTGGTGAACTACTCCGGAAGTGGTAATTTGGTGAACTACTCCGGAAGTGGTAATTTGTATCTAATAACATGTCATCATAGTATATGGCCATGCTTGCTATTTGTTGTTCTTTGTTGGGTTGTGAAAGTAGTGTTTGGTAACTGAGTATGATGTCATGCTTATTAATGTCAAAAGCAATAAATGTGGCTCCCACTTAAAGCTGCTTTGCTTTTTATAAAAAGTAAGCGGTCACTTGCTTTTGCTTTTAAGCAGCTTAAAACCTACTTTTTTAGAAAAGAAGATGTGATTTAAAAGCAAAATTGTGTTTTACCAAACACTGCTTTTCTAAAACGTTTTTTTTTTTTAAATGATGTGCTTTAAAAGCACAGCAATACCAAACAGGCTGTGTCTTTTCTCATTTCAATAACCTCAATCTAGGACTTTGATCAATCAAAACAAGGTCTACTAATACCACTATGATATGCCTATGACGCCATATCCTGTACAGTGAACTCAGGAAGTCTTTTGTGGTAGTGAACTGAGGAAGTCATCCTACTGGGTTTCCAAATACTCATGCAAGATGAACACAATTAATTTCTCATGTTTTAAAATAAGATCATAACGGTAGAACAAAGTAGGGCTTCTGCAAAGATAGCATTTTATAAATGAGAGGAGAGAATAAAAGGTTTTTTCAAACATGGAATTATTAAGTATGAGTAGCAGTAGCAGTAACCACCATGTAGACATATCAGCTAAAAGAAGGGTTAGCAGTGCATCAAATCATAAAATTGTAAGAGGCATACAATTTTGAGGCAAACAAAAGAAAAGGAGATTCTAAAAGCAGACAAACAATCAACAGATAACCTCTCCAGCATAAACTAACAAAAACTTAAACAAGGCATTTAGCAGATTGACCTTATAGCAGATTGACCTTACCTGCCCTTTCAGGGATACTATCTACAGGAGATTGCGAGGAACGGACCTCCTTGACCTTCAAGTAGTTGTACATGACAACACCACATAAAGCTGTGAAAAGAAATAATTAACCTGAGTATGCACTGATGTTATTAGTTTGAAGCTTATAGATTAATATAAAAAATGTACCAATTGCATAGCCAATGATATTAAGCCCTGTAATGGTTGACTCAGGGAATATGATAGTTGAAAGTGCAATTAATATCCAGTCCTTCAAAACACCAGCAACTCGTAGGGTTACTGCTCCCGTTCTACCAATTACTAAGAAAATTGAGAAATTCAATGCCAGAGCACAAAGGGTGTTGGAGAAAAATATCCAGAAATTAAACTGGATTTGCGATATTTCCATCCCAGGCTTCTCTAGTAGATACCATGGAACAAACAGAAACAAAAAGCTGCAGCAAACCATGAAAAAATGAGAATCTGTACTAAGCAGATAAATCACGACTCTATCCAGAATAAGAGCACCATATCATTTGAGCTGTGCAAGCAAGACATGATGGTCACAATTGAGATACGAAAGGATGCAAATGATGTAAAAGATAACTGCTAAATGCTTTCTTTGAGACTTTTCAGGAGGACAAAGGGAAACACACACACATCAATAAGGTATATGAGCAAGCAGTCATTACATCAAAATTTATTTTTCTGAAAAAATCAAGTTAGGGCAGGCAAGAGGATTTACCAGCTGATTTTGATCCAGAATACAGTTATGATCCTCCCCCTCATCTATAGCATAAAGAACAGAAGAAAAAAGAAAAAAGAACTATGTTGCACAGCATATCCACAACAAAACAAACTGCTGGGGCAGGTGAACTAGGAAGATAATTAACGCCTAGCATTGATAGCACATCTGTACTCGGGCCAAATGTTTTCAAGTTTGGCAGCCCACCACTTAATACATCATCATCATTAAAAGTTAATCAATTATATTAACTCTTGTGGCTGCCCCATCTATAGGATTAGGGCAGCCACAATATAGTTGAGTTAATATAATTGATCAATTAATTATTCACAAATGAGTTAATATAGTTGGTAGATATCATGCTAATTCCATTTTTAGACAACTAATATAGTTCTGCAAACTGATTGAAGATCTAGACAATTCACTCTTAACTAGTACCAATATAATATACACACTGCTTACAGATTCAAATTTCCCTCCATCTGAGCGTCACCCCGCACCTAATGGGACAAGTTGGGTAGTACATGATTGTGGTAGGCAATGTGTGGAAGAATAAAACACAAGTCGGGGTCAACAAAACAAGTTGCTGGCAATTGACAAGTTGGGTAGTACATGATTGTGGTAGGCAATGTGTGGAAGAATAAAACACAAGTCGGGGTCAACAAAACAAGTTGCTGGCAATTTGTCAACACGTGTCTTGTCCCCCCTCCTCCAGCTTTACAAGAAGACGCTGTCCTCATCTCAGTGAGTCTATCCTGTGAAATCATGGGCATTGTCTCTACCATACAGTTTTATATACATCTATGTGTCTAATAGTTTGATCTGTATGTCTGAGTGTATGCATCATGATAGAGTTCAATCCACTCATAAATTTTGGTCTTCTCTTCAGATATTTGGACATTAAGCAGTTGGAAGAGGAGAAAAAATAAGTTTACAAATTTTTCCACATAATTCACATAGTATCCTTTATAATTTGTACATCTCATACTGTTTGTGTTGTTAACAATTATATTAAGAACAAGAGGTTTCTTGATGCCAACAACAATCACAAGCCTTAATCCCCACTAAGTGGGGTCAGCAACATAAGCTATAGACTTCCAGCCATCTTTACCCCTGGCAATATCCACCTGAGGCTTCTTGATGCCAATAAACCATTAAAGGGACACGATTTTAAATAAATAAATATGGAAGATCATATGCAATTGACAGCAGGTAAAACTGCCATTTACAGTATCACACTTTAACTGCATGTCCAACCTTCTTTTTGATGAAGGGCATCTAGGTATCCCAATTATCTTGGTTAATATATATACACACACTTTGTTGGAAAAAACTGACAGGGATGCTATTAACACATAAGTATACAATTCTTTCCTTTAAGTTTTTCCTGATATTCATGCCAGATGTTTTAGCAAGCATGGGTGTACAGATGAATAGGATCTAGACATATAGAAGTTGCAACAGAATACCTGCATGGTGCTATATAATATAAGCTAGTGATAGGATTAAGCGCTAAGCCCTTTTTCTGAAGAAGCACTTGAGTTAAAACCAGCCTAAGAGCTTCAGCAAATATTCCAGTGACTTGATAGACTGTACCCACAACATTGAAGTGAATTTCCCCATATGAGGAAATCACTACTCCAATACTGACCAGCACCATGTTCAAGAAAATATCAGACCTTAATTTGTCGGTGCCACAAATAACAGCCATGAGAAATGTTGCCACTGGCACTGAAAAGCCCGGGACATGCAGCAATTAGTTAATGCTAAAGACAAGCCTATGTTTCAAAGGAAGCAGTAGTTTAAACATACTTAGAGCTTTAAGCATCTGGATGAAGGCCACAGAAATGAACAAGTATGCTGTGTTGCCAAACCTGTTAATGACGAAAGCTTTTAGTTATTTGAAAAAGTACACTAACATGATAATACCAAATGAACTCTGAGTCAGTGCAAACTGAGACACATATAAACATCCTCCTCCAGAAACTCCATAGTGACATGAAATTACATATATTCAAAAACCACAATGACATGCAATTACATACTTTCATATCCAAATAATTTGAACTGCTAGCAAATGTATTCCCTTTAAGATTATTATCTATCATGTATTCTAAAAGAAAGCAGCGGCAGGTGTTAGGCAAAGCTGGAGGACAACAGAAATATGAAGGTTCCAGGTGCTTGGTAAAAAAGGACAACAAAGAATATGCAAGCAAAAACTTGCATAAACCATTCCAAGTTTCAAGGTTCACAACACATGAGGAAATACATTGAAAGTAATTAACAAAAATTTTATGCAAATGCCAATTTTAGATTTACAGGGTTGCATAGAAAACATCTTCATAGTTGGATTGGTGAGCAAGTGCATTTCTCCCACAGAGAGAACACATTATAGCAGCCAACCCATAAATCATTATTGGGTTGTATAAAACTTTCTCAGAGAAAATATCCATTATGAGATTAAACACAATATCAGGGCTCAAAATGTAAGTTTCTTCTATTATATTAAGAGCTTACCACAGGCTTGATGCAAAGAAGGCACTTATAGGAATCACGCATGATGCGTATCTGCAAAAACACACCTCCCACACAAAAAGAAAAGAATAAATTCTCAAGAAAGGGAAACATAAGAAGAAATAAAAATAGATATGCTTAAAGATGCCTTACATTTCAAATGTCATGTTGACAGGTGAAACAACCTGCAAACATTGATTGATTAAAAAAATAAGTTAAACTAAGGTAAGACACCAAAAATAAAGATAACCAAGACAGTGAGAAAAATTTAACTTATATAAAAGGCACAGATTTTGCTATTTTGGAGGGGCCAATGCAATAAACTCAAGCATGAATCTAAGTATTATGCACATGCACACAACAAAACAAAAGAACTTTTAAGTCACATTGGGTTGTGCCTTTAGGGTACAGATGCACCAACTGAAGGAAGCACGAAGAATGTGGAATATAGAATTGATTTATCGCTGTAAACATATTTTCCTCTATTTGCCGATCTTTTTTGTTCATGAGGGGCACAATTTCTGCTGAGAAGAAAGTATCAAAATAATGTTATGACTAACAATAACATGAAAGCAGCAAACTGACAAATAAGAAAAGACTTCAAAAGTAAGCAATGAGACAGACTCAGTAGCAGCTTTAGGCTGCTGGTTGACAAGGTACTCCAACTAATCAAACTTTATTTAGCTTACTCATTGAAAAGTATTTCTACATCACACTTGCAAGCATAAAGTTATCAGAAATAAACTTTCAAATTGATGAAAAATTGACATTACAACATATCAAACCTTGGTATCAGCTGCATGAATTCTAGCTCATCAATCATGTCTACCTCAAGCCATATTTTCTATAAAGGTTAATGTAATGGATATCATGCCTAAGAGTTTTCCACTAGGTTTTTTTTTTTCAATCTTCCTTTACCTCTTTTGTTAAAAATTTCTTCAATGTCATCCACTCTCCCCATAGGAGCCTCTATCAGTCTTTTTTAGAATAAAACCAAACCATCTTAATTGTGTCTTACACATCTTACCTTTAATAGGAGTCAGTCAAAACCTTATTACAAATAACCTCATTTTTTGTTTATCATTACTTATATGGCTGCAAGTACACCATAACATCCCCATCTCCATTATGAACATATTTTGCACGTGTTAGTGATTTACTGCCAAACATTTCATGCCATACAATAAAGCTGAACTTATAGTTGTCCAACAAAATTTTTCTTTTAGATTTAATAAGCTCTTTACTATTGCATAACATCCTAAAATGCATTTCTCTAATTAACCATCCTACCTTAGTTCTAGGGTCACATCTGCACTAATCTCTCCATCTTTTTGGATGATTGATCCAATATAGCATATGCACTAATCTCTCCATCTTTTTGGATGATTGATCCAAGATAGCATATTTTTTTGTTTCCATTTCCATAAGCTCTTCTCACTAGTGCTTGACTAGGAGGTGAGGATCAGTATGCATATCTGAAAAATGGACCATTCTTTCAGAACAACAATAGATGATTCTATTTCTCTAAACAAGTAAAATATAAAATTATTTAACCAAAATAAGTTACCAAAAGAATCATATGACTAAAATTTTTGGTGAAAAGTTCTATCCAAGCAATAGCTGTTTTTGCAGTTTGCTGGTCCCAATATGACCTCTCCAATACTGTTATATGAGAATAAAATGATCATAAGCCAAGCCCATCTAATACACATTAATTGACACAAAATATCATGAGATTACAGAACATCTGTTCGCTCAACACCTAGTCCATACTCTTCAAGATAGAAATGCTCAAAACTCAACTCTTTCTTCCCCAGTATAAGAAATCGTATAAGAGAATAAAATATCTTTGAAGCCACTACAGGGTAAAAGTATGCAGTAATCTTATTATGCACTTCATGAAACATAGAGAAACAATAAATTTCTGCATTTAACAAAAACATCATAAAAAGATTTAATTCTCATATTGCAAGCATAAAATAAGCAAAATACAAACTTTTAATTTCTCATAACCTTAATTTTTTATCTTTTTTCCTTGGCGTGCACAGAAGAACGTCATTTAAACATTTGAATCATAACATTTCAACATAAAAAATCCCACTACCATTAAGAAAAGGTACTTCTAACTCAGTGGATTCTTTTGTTTTGTAGGTACAATGGTAAACATTATATAAACTATAAAGATCTAAAATCCCCCACATTTCTCCACCTTAATATAATCTCACCAACAATGGAGCTCATTTATCGTTGGTCTTAAATTTTGTGTTCTAAGTCACATCAAAATTATTCAAGTTTTAGCTCACTATTTTTTCTACATATTCTGCAAGAAGAAATCAAGGGAATGTGCAAATAGAATCAATTCCTGCTGATAGGGATTGCAAGTACCAATCTGGTCATACCTTCAAAACCCGAACTAGAAGAAATGCCACGAAGCCAGAAAATCCCATGTGAATCATAGTGAGTGTTATTGGAAATGGAAAATTAAAGTACTTGGGAGACAGGACCCACTGCAAATGAGACCCCAAACAAAAAATTAATATCTACTAAAACAAATGTTTACAAAATAGAGACCATTAAACACCACAACAAATTATGTAGAAGGACATGAAAAAAAAAAATGTATGGCATTGAAATACCAGAAGTGATAGAGACCATTGAAAGCAAAACAAGACTTGACTTTACTGAGCAAAAAACAGGCTAATTAACCCCTTGCATTTTTTCTTAATCAGAAAGCAAAATTTGACAAATTAACCTTTGCTCTTTTTCATAATGAAAAATCAGCCTCCTGTTCATCCAGAAAAAACAGAGGCCAGAGGTAGAGGTCAAGCTTGCATTTTTTGAACATGGACAGTGATTATTGGCAGGAGAAAAGACCAACCATATGCTAAAGATGCAAGGTGCAAGCTATATACTAATGATCATATTAGAACAATAATGTAATTTACAAATGAATGGATACTAATCCCATTCTTCTACAATACAGTACAATGGGAATGGAGGACATATTGATCCCTTGTAAATTTGTAATATATATATAGACCTTAAATTGGCCCATGAGTTAAATCCTGAAATCAAAGCCATAGTTAGATTCAAAGCAAGAGTCACACACACGAAAGTGAAAACCCCAATCCTTCAAGCTCTTATAAGATCAGCAGCTAGATGAGGCAACAGTGATTTGTGGCAAGAGTGCTCAGTGGTCAATGTAAGAGAAGATACTGCTCATCAAGGTAGTCAAGGGAAAAAGGTGCCCCTAAGGCACTATAATGTTCATATCGCCTAAGATGCTAGGCACAAAAAAGCGTTTGCCCAAGCAAAGCCAGGAACTAAATTAATATATATATATGTAATATAAAAAAGATGATCAAATAATGCATATAATATAAAACATCTACAACATTCCTAAATACAAGTTCTTTTAATATTTTTCAAGCAAAGACATAAAATGTAGCAGTAGATAGACAAGTTTGAGTTTGTTTTTTTCTGCTTGATTTCTCTTTTTTCCTCTTCCTATTAGATTCTCAAGGAAATTCGCATTCCTTCTCAGTTTTTCAGAGGCAACGATCTTTTATTTTCATTTTTTTCTATTTTTTTCCCTTTTTTACAGCCCAGGTGAGCACATGAGGGCCTCAATGACTCTGATGAGGTGCTTGCCTAGCTACGCCTAAGTAAAGGAGCCTTGCCTGGCAATATGCAAGGCACCTCCAAGACACCTTGCATCACCTGGGCACCTAGGCGAGTACCTCTCTCTCCTTTGACTACATTGCTGCTCATCAACTTGCAAGCCACCTCTGATGTATGTAGAAATAGGTTCTGATTACTGTAGGAAAAAGAAGATTGGAGAAGGCTGAGGTGGTTGTTGGTGGTTACTTGCAAGTAGTAGATAGAGGTTTCCAAGGATGTTTACCAGTGCTTGAGATGGTTGGTGATGATGAGAGGCAGTGTCAGTTGGCAACTTGAGCTTCATGTTTGTGGGGGTTAGTGGCAAGAGCTTTTGGTGCCTGGCTGGCAGTAAATCTTGATCAGTAAAAGAATAGTAGGGGAACATCATAGCTCTGCAATGAATGAGAGGACAGAAAGGATGGGAACTTCTATTGTATCTTGTTATATTTTACTCACTTTTAAAGTAATTATTAATTTGTGTGGTCCAATGATATATGGAAGAGCATTCTGCACTTCATGACAAATAATGCATATCCAACTTTTCACCAGAATGCCTGTTGTATTCCTACTTTCACCATTCTCTAACAAAAATGGCTTCACCATTTCATCTTATTATGACTTCAGTTTCCAAGGTTACAACTTGGAAGCTTCCATTTCATGTCTGTCTTCGTGAAAAGAAACAATAGTTTCATTTTCAGAGCAAGCAACTGTTTTGATCCAGATATAACGATTTTGCATAACACATGAAGGTTTATTATGGGAGAAAGCAACAAGAAAATTTGACGTGATGAAGGTCTTGGAAGAATATAGATCCATAACTCAAACAGAAGTACATCGTCAAGCGGGGAACTTCGCCAGCATAAGTACCCACTCAGTCCATGACAAATAGACAGACCAAGCAATGTTGGCACTTAAAGTCTCCCTCCACTCCCATCATCTCTGGCGGGTGTCCACATCATTGATTAGCAGCATTGCAACCTCCCATTCATCTCCAGGCTCTAACCATTCAACAGAAGTTAACTGCTTTACATTCCAGATTCCATATGAAAACAAAGCATGACCCACCACATAGTTGGAATAGCTTCTCAGGGGGTTTCAAGAATTCACCAAAGAATATGAGAGTATCTTCTACAACCTCAGGTCAGGGCACATCAAGTAGTACAAATCAATAGCCTCTCAAAAGATGATGAATAATGGTGGACACAGGAATTAGTCATGTGGAGCAATAAATTCATTGAACAATATATATATATATATATATGAAAGGCCTAAATAAATGACACAAAGGAAGAAGAAAGAATGTATATATATATATATATAAGTTAGCTAAAGCAAGAGAAAGAAGAACAAGGAATTTGAGTCGAGTAAACTGTATAAACAACAACATATTAGTAATGAGGAGGCAATCAAAAGGAAGATGGAAGAAGTATTTCTCAAAATTATTCAATGAATGTGATGAAACAAATATTACATTAGGACATCTCATTAATTTTGAAAAAGATAGAAATTATATGTTCTAAAATGTGTTTAGTCATAACAAATGAAGTAAGCCATAAAAATAGATGAAGAATTGTAAAGCAATTGGAGCAGATAATATCCAACAAAAGCATGGAAATGTGATGTGGGACAGCCTATAAACTACTAGAACTCAACTACAACTGCCACAATCACTCATTCTTTGGGGTTCTTTCACTCCTTCAATTAGAGGCCAAATTTCACCAGTTGTGTGGGCTCGGGTTGGAAAGTCATCAAGCCCTTACAGAGCCCAGGCAGAAGGGAGTTCTATCTCTCTTTTCACTCCCAGGCAAGCATTAAGAGGTTTGCCCCTTCAATAGTACGATCAAGTGCAAGATTGGATTGAGAGGAAGCAGATGACAATTGTTCTTTCTAGATTGATTTGACAATCAGTAGAAAGCCAGTTCCTATTTTGTTTAGCACAGTCCTCAACAAGCTCAATGTTGTTGACCACCCTCATTCAGAATTGTGAGTAAGATAAGAAAGAGAAGTCCGGGGGAAGGTGATATATATATATAGATATACATATATATATATATAGAGAGAGAGAGAGAGAGATTTCAGGACAAGGAAAATTCTCACTGCTGTACATTTATGACAAATGCAGCAGATAATCTCCCTTTTAAAAATACAACCACGTAACTATTTGCATAAAACATAATATAAAACAATGCATAACTACATGAAAAATTTAAACTCATTAACACCTGAAAATTTTAAACTCATTAACACCCACCTTGGATTAGAAGTACGAGTGCAATGTTGGCAGATTTAGTCACATTGAAAGCATTCTCAACAAAATTTCAAAAGTTAGCAATGTTCTATCAACTTCCCAACAAATATATCTATACATATATATTAAAAAAATGTCTTTTAACTTGAGAATTTTAGATTAAACAATTCTACACCAGAAGTAACAAAACCAAACCTAGCAATAGCAGAAGAGTAGTTCATGATCTTTACCTTGTTGTACAATATAACTCCTGAAGAAAGCAATATATAAACTAGAAGGTATAGATACGTTAACACTAGCTGTCTGTTGATCATATTTTTTGCTTTTCTTTCAGTTGCACCACTGCTGTTGGCAATTAACAGCTTCCCAAGCTTACTGGAAATCAAGCTTGCTGCAGGAAATCAGATACGTACAATACCAGAAAAGTTTATCCAGATAAAAGAAGCTTTTATCTAATCCAGGAGAAGGCATTCCTCGCCACAAGATTCAGTAGCCAAACGCAAACACAAATGCAAACCGTGCCATAGTAATACCAGCATTGACATTGTTACCAACCTGGGGAAAAATAAAGTAGAACATATGATTTCACCTTAATTGGCAGAACATGTGATTTCACCTTTCACTTTATTATTGCAGTTAACTATTAAAATAATTATTTGACCAAAAAAAATATGCATTTGATTTTTACTTGCAAAAGAAATTTCTAATTGTAAAGTTGTAAAAATCTTAAAATAAGGTAGTATGAGATCAATAATGACAAAGAAAAGCAACAGGGTAAGGAGAACAAAATAATGAAATGCGGAA
Source organism: Diospyros lotus (assembly GCF_014633365.1). Taxonomy (NCBI): domain Eukaryota; kingdom Viridiplantae; phylum Streptophyta; class Magnoliopsida; order Ericales; family Ebenaceae; genus Diospyros; species Diospyros lotus. Next base: position 912,636 of record NC_068340.1, read on the forward strand.
TTAAAAATGCTTGCCCATACTGCTTCTTGATGGTTTTACATTCGTTTTACTCTACAATCTCTGAATTTACTCTTTTTTGGGGATTGTCCTAACAAGATTTGACTTGTGCAAACGAATTTACAAGTTCATATGGAACCCGCCTCCGTCCCGCTCTTCCAACAAGCCCTCCCTAGTTCCAATCCCGCCTTGCATCTAGAAAGAACCGGGTAACACAAAACAAAATACTAGCTCAGGCAAGGTCATGGGATTCCACAATGTCGAGATCTTTTCTGTGTGCGTATCACACTAACATGCAAGAGACAAAAACACGAGAAGCGCCAGATCTCTTCCATGCCGCTAGTAATTCTCAATAAATTATTCTACAAACACACAATTTCACACATGTTCTTGGCATAATCTTGGGCATTTAGGCATTCTCTTGTACAAGGAAGATAGAGCGGGTACCTTGGTAGTTGGTTCCAACCATATCACTGTAGTTGTTTGAGGATTGGAGTGTGACTTGGCATCAAGAGGTGCAACTGTCCCACTGATCTTTGGCGGCAAGCAATGAGGATCTCTGAAACACTTGTCTCAAAGCTTCAAGACAAGACGCGATAACATATAGTCCACCGCTGCTCCGAAAGAGAGAAAGCTAGCTATCCCTGCTGTACGTTGAAACCCTAACAAATGGAAATGGTAGAGAGAGTGGAGACATACAGAGATGGGCGCGACGAAGAGCAAGAAGGGGAGAGAGAGAGAATCCAAGCCCTTGCACCTTCGGGATTTTATTGGAATTAAAAATGGCCAATTTCTGTTGCCCATTCGGATTTCAATGTTTCGTGAGGCTGAAGAAATAATCAAAATATTCAATAATTAATAATTATAATCTATCAGGATTAGACACTATAATAGTATTTTCATATTCGAATTTTAACCATAGCTTGCACAAAGGAGCTCAATATGCATTTTGATACATGTGACTAATCTTATTTATTATTGGCTAATCTATTCTTAACCCCAAACTTAAGGTCTTTGGGAGTTATTATTATTGAGCAGGGTTAATGGGCTTCCACTTCCAGGTCTAGTTTTCTCTTGGGCCTCAAGAACCCAAGTACTGTCCATCTCTTTTGGGCCAGCGGGCCTTTCCATTTTGACCACACGTTTTGGATAACTTATAATCGGTGGGCGGCGGGCCAAACTTTTTATTCACCCCTTTTGATTTTCCGTTTTATAATTTTTTTTAAATATTATTTAAATACTTATTTATAATATTTTTAATAATACTTGTATATTAATAAATTATATATTTATATTGATGTAACACAAAATATAATACGTCATATACTAGCAACATATAAATAGAAAATGTTAACAGTAGTTAATAATAACCTTACATAAAATTATGTATATATTATTAATATATATAATTATTGTTTTTCATATTTGATCATCGGGTTCAAAACTGAACTAGATTAGAGCATAATGATTATTTTGCCTTTTAACTTCTAAAAACTTATTATTATAATTAGCAAAATAAATAAAAAAATATTATTATATTAAAAAATAACTTAGTTGAAGTAAAAGATTTATGAAAACAAGTCAAGTGTCATTAAATGACTAAGAGATTTCAGCTAAGTGACTGATTAGTGGTTAATTTTATAAAAATTTTGTTATAATTATACCCTTCTTTTGATCTTAAAAATAGTTTAAATTAGATATTAATATATATTTTATGGTTATATGCAAGTTTAAATTGAAAAATGAATGAAATGAAATTTTAAAGTAAAATTTAATAATAATAATAATAATATATAAAATTATATATAATACATATACATCATTATATGCATTCATGTAATATATATAATATAATATAATATATATATATATATGTGCCATGTCTAATACATATATATAATATATAATTTATTAATAATATTAAATTATTTTTATTTTTTTAGGCATGAAGAATTAAAGCCCATGAAGACTTAAAGTCCATGAAGAATTCAAATCCATGAAGAAATCAAACCCATGGAGAAATCAAGCCCATGAAGAATTCAAGTCCATGAAGAAATCAAGCACATGAAAAATTAAAGTCCATGAAGAATTTAAGCCCATGAAGAATTAAGGCCCAATTTGAGCAACCCATGGAAGATATTATTTGGAGAAGGCCCAAGGATTATTTTTAATCCTAATGAAGATTAAAAATCAATTTATAGAAATCTATTTTTATTTTTTATGTGAGAGCTTTATTAGGTGTGTTTTTTAGCTAAAATCCACTTAACTATTAGGTGGATATTATAGCTAAAATCCATTTAACTTTATGAATGCTTTATTAGGTATGTATTTTAGCTAAAATCCATTTAATATTAGGTGTGTATTATAGCTAAAATCCATTTAACTTTAAGTGTGTGAGTGCCCATTAGATATAATTATGTCTAGTTGAATAATTGAAATTGTGTGGTTTGTATTGCATCTTGTGGCCTATAAATAGATCACTTGATTGCATTTGTAAGTGTGATTATTATTCTTGAATCAAAGTTTAGTTATTTCCTTAGAATTCTCTCTTTGAGAATTGCTTTTGTTCTCTCTCATTTTCTTTAGTATTTTCTCTTGTGATCTTACTACCTTCATTTCTTTCTTCTTTTAAATTCTTATGTCATTTATTATTACTTTATTATTCACCGCCTAAATGGACGGTTAGTTTTAGCCTTTAAATTTCTGTAATTTTTATTCTTGTATTTTAATTGTTCACCGCCTAAATGGACGGTTAGTTTATGCCTTTAAATTCTTGCAATTTTAATTCTTGTATTTTAATTATCTACCGCCTAAATGGCCGGTTAGTTTCTTCTATTTTAATTCCTGTCATTTAAATTCTGTCATTTAAATTCTGTTATTTAAATTATGTCATTTAAATTCCTGTCAATTAATTTAATGGAGATGAGTAGCTAAATCTAATCTTGGGTTAAGGCAAGGACAGTGTCCAACGCCAATGATTCCCAAATAAAGTTACGCTTTAAATGAGTAACATTAGTTTAAACTTCAATATGAGTGTGTTTTGATTATTGAAAAATCACTAGGTTTGGATTGGAGCGTAAGCCTAACTTAGAGCTTTCATGTCATGCATGAGAGTTACTAGAACTGGAAACGCTATCATACCCAAACCCGGATGATTAATTTAGTTGTTTTGTGTATTAATTGTAATTGAATTTATGGTAGTTTCTTAACTTAGAATCCCGCATATCATGTATGGGGATTGCTTAAACTAGAGCTATCATTATCTTTAATTGCATTTAATAACAAACCCTCATATCTGAAATTAAATTAATGTTGCTAATCTTTTATGCTTAAATTTGGGAATCAACGGGTTGGCACTGAAATTGTCTTAACTCAAGTACTTTCCAATTTCATATTCTCACGTTTAGTATTTATTTCAACTTCTGTCTTGCTTTATTTTCTAGTATTTGTTATCTAAAAAAATCATAAAAAAATCATGTTATCAATCCATCTAAATGCGTGTGCGTGTGTGTGACATTCTTTTTTTCTTTTGCCATAAATAAATCTCTCAGTGGACGACCTGGACTTATCCAGAAAGTATAAATTTAAATTTGAACTACAACTGCACTCGTACACTGACGAGTATAAACCTCTCGCCTAAATAAATAAATAAAATATAAAATTTTTATTGTGTTTTGTTTTGTGTTTTAATTGCAGGGTGAGAGTGCAGTCAAATTTTGGCGCCGTTGCCGGGGAGATTGAGGCAAAAACAAAAAGAAAAAAAAAAAAGAGAAAGAAGAAGCATCTCCTGATAAATTCGGTAACTCTGTTTCTTTTTACTTTATTTTTGTTTGTCCATTGTGTATGATACTTAGGTCTGGTAGAACTGTAGAAAATCAATCGCTCATGTCTCAACACAATGAGAACATACCACTTGCACACAACATGTCTGCACGTGGTAGTGACCACGGTGACCCTGATCCCATTGATCAGGAGATGATCAGACCCCTCAGAGAGTATCTTCATCCTCCTAGGCAGACAACCCCCTCTTGTATTATTCTTCCCATCAACCACCATAGGTTTAACTTCAAACCTGGCACAATCCAATTGTTGCCAACTTTTCATGGCATGGATTCTGAAAATCCATATACTCATATGAAAGAATTTGAGGAAGTATGTAGCACTTGCATGGACCATACAGTAAATGAGGATGTCATCAGATTAAAACTCTTTCCATTCTCACTGAAAGATAAGGCAAAAATATGGTTAAGCACTCTCTCACCTAGATCTATAGGAACTTGGAGAGAAATGCAAACAACTTTCTTAAAAAAATACTTCCCTGCCAACAGAACTGCTACTCTTCAAAGACAAATCATGAACTTTGCCTGTAAACCAAATGAGAATTTTGCTCAAGCGTGGGAAAGGTTTAAAGACCTTCTTCACACTTGTCCGCACCATGCTTTTGAGCAATGGAGAGTGGTCAGTTTCTTTCATGATTCACTCACTCCACAATTGAAAATGCTAGTTTCTACAATGTGCAATGGAGAATTCTATGAGAAGACTCCAGAAGAAGCTTTCCACTTCTTTGACACATTGGCTGAGAATACAAGAAACTGAGAAGTTGGTCCAACATCTGCTCTTGATTCAAGAGAAAATCCACAACCTAGAGGGAGATACCAACTAAGTGAGAGTGATGATTTAAATGCAAGACTAACTGCTTTAACAAAGAAAGTTGAAAACATGCAACCCAAAAAGGTGCAATCTGTTAATCAAGTGGAAGTAAAGTGTGTTGTGTGTGATGCAATAGATCATTCAACTGAAGAATGTCCTACCCTACCTGCTTTCAAGGAGGTATTGTATGGGCAGACTAATAACAATCATTCACACAACTTTGAGGGGAGACAAAATCAAAATCAGAGTGGAGCCTATTATGGGAATAATCAGAACTACAATTCATACCATCCCAATAATAGAAATCACCCCAATTTTTCTTGGAGAAATGATTTTGGAAATCATTCTCAACCTCCCTTCCCTGCACAACAGCACACTTTCCAACAAAATCAAGGTTCTTCATCCAATACTTATCAACCTCCTCATAGGAGATCTTTGGAAGATACCTTGCACCAGTTCATCCAAAGTCAAACAGGTATCAACAATCAGGTTGCTCAGCTTGTCAAAAATCAAGACCAAACAAATAGAGCTGTAGAAGACATTAGGAGCCAGTTGACCAAGATAACACAAACATTGAGTATGAGAGAACCCGGAAGGTTTCCATCCCAAACTAATCCTAACCCAATTAGACAAACCAACCAGGTAGAAGCTTCAAATAGTGAAACCAACACTCATGAACAAGTGCAAGCAGTGACTGCCCTAAGAAGTGGAAGAATAATTGAGAAACCAACTGATCCTAGGATAAACCAACATGCTGATGAAGAAAAAGAACCAAAAGATTATGAATCCACCGTGGAAAAAAATGAAAAAAATGAGAAAAATGAGAAAAATGAAAAAAATGAGAAAAATGAAAAACAAAAAGAAGATGAGAAAGAAATTCAATACAGGCCCAAACCACCTTTTCCACAAAAGTTGAATCATTTGAAAAAAGAGCAACAAAATGCAGATATATATGAAGTGTTTAAGCAAGTGAGAATCAACATCCCGCTGTTGGATGCAATCAAACAAACACCTTCATATGCAAAGTTTTTGAAAGATCTGTGCACTGTAAAAAGGAAAACAAATGTGCATGAAAAGGCATTCTTAACTGAACAAGTCAGCGCCATTCTCCAATTGAAAACTCCTCCCAAATACAAAGATCCAGGCTGTCCAACCATTACATGCATCATAGGAAGTCAAAAGGTTGATCGAGCACTCTTGGATTTAGGAGCTAGTGTCAATTTGTTGCCATACAGTGTGTATCAACAGTTGGGATTAGGTGAGCTTAAACCTACTAGAGTGACCCTTCAGCTGGCTGATCGATCAGTCAAAGTTCCACGAGGAATTGTGGAGGATGTTCTGGTACAAATCGATAAGTTCTACTTTCCAGTAGACTTCATCGTTTTGGACACCCAGCCGCATCAGGGGCCTCAACCTCCTGTGCCAGTCATCTTAGGTCGACCATTCCTTGCCACATCAAATGCCATCATCAACTGTAGGAATGGTGTGTTAAAGCTATCTTTTGGGAACATGACTGTAGAAATGAATATCTTCAGGGTAGCCAAACATCAGGACACTGAGAGTGAAGTGGAGGAGGTAGACTTGATCCAAACACTGACCAATGACTATTTTGAAGAGTTCATGAGAAGACCCAAAGAAGGAAGTCAAGATTTTGAAGAAATAAAAGAAATGTAAGTCATAAGCAAAGAAAGTGAGAAGCCTACATGGATGCCTGGTTTAGAGCCATTAAGAAACTTGGACAGTAAGCTCATGGCTCCTGATAGCCATCAGTCCACGCCTGAGAGAAAGCCATTACCCAGTGATTTGAAGTATGTCTTTCTAGGAGAAGGGGAAGCATTCCCAGTGGTGATATCTTCAAGTTTGACACCTCAGCAAGAGCAACAATTGATAGAAGTTCTAAAAGCACACAGGAAGTCATTAGGATGGACCATTTCAGATTTGCAAGGTATTAGCCCTTTGATATGTACTCATAAGATATTCTTGGAAGAAGGAGCAAAACCAGTTAGGCAAATGCAAAGGAGATTAAATCCCAACATGAAAGAAGTTGTCAGAAAAGAAGTGCTTAAGCTATTGGATGCTGGAATAATTTACCCAATCTCTGATTCTAAGTGGGTAAGTCCAACACAGGTAGTACCCAAAAAGTCTGGAGTCACTGTTGTAAAAAATGAGAACAATGAACTGATTCCCACGCGCATCCAGACAGGATGGCGTATGTGCATTGATTATAGAAAGCTCAATTCTGTGACAAGGAAAGATCATTTTCCTTTGCCTTTCTTGGATCAAGTTCTGGAGAGAATAGCAGGCCAAGCCTACTATTGTTTCTTAGATGGGTACTCAGGGTACAATCAGATAGAAATTGCACTAGAAGATCAAGAGAAGACAACTTTCACATGTCCATTTGGGACATTTGCATACAGGCGCATGCCATTTGGGTTATGCAATGCTCCAGCCACCTTTCAAAGGTGTATGATGAGCATTTTCAGTGAAATGGTTGAGCAAATTGTTGAAGTGTTTATGGATGACTTTTCTGTTTATGGAAGTAACTTTGAGGCCTGTTTGGAGAATCTGAAAAAGGTTTTAGCAAGATGTGAGGAAACAAATCTGATACTCAATTGGGAAAAATGTCACTTCATGGTGAAACAGGGCATAGTCTTGGGGCACATCGTTTCATCTAGGGGGATGGAGGTAGACAGGTCAAAAATTGAAACAATTCAAAAACTCCCCATCCCTAGGAATGTGAAAGACATCAGAAGTTTTTTGGGACATGCAGGGTTTTATAGGAGATTCATTGCTTCCTTTAGCACCATAACAAGACCCTTGTGCCATTTGTTGTCTCAAGATGTTCCGTTTGAATGGAGTCCTGCCTGTCAAAATGCTTTTGATAAATTGAAAGATGCACTCATTTCAGCACCTATCATTCAGTCCCCTGATTGGTCCCTCCCGTTTGAACTTATGTGCGATGCTAGTGATTATGCGGTAGGAGCTGTGTTAGGGCAGAGGAAGGATAAGAAACCTCATGTGATATATTATGCTAGCAAAACTCTTAATGAGGCACAAAAGAATTACACCACTACAGAGAAAGAGTTACTAGCAGTTGTCTTTGCCCTGGACAAGTTTCGATCTTACCTCGTAGGGTCACTAGTGATCATTTTTACTGATCACGCTGCTCTGAAGTATTTGTTCACAAAGCAAGATGCAAAACCCCGTCTGCTCCGATGGATCTTACTCCTGCAAGAGTTCAACATTGAAATCAGAGACAAGAAGGGAGTAGAAAATGTGGTGGCTGACCATTTGTCAAGGATTCCAAGTCAAAATCTCACACAATTTGATGAACCAATTCATGACAATTTCCCTGATGAGCAACTGTTTAAAGTGAATGTTATTCGTGCATCATCTGTTGTCCCTTGGTATGCTGACATTGCGAACTACCTGGCAACTGGTCTGATCCCAGACCATTGGAGTAAGCAAGATAGGTATAAATTTTTCAGAAAAGTCAGAACCTTCTTTTGGGATGAGCCCTACCTCTTCAAGTATTGTCCTGATCAAATCATCCGTAGATGCATACCCGATCATGAGCAACAAAGTGTCATCAATTTCTGTCATACTCTTGCATGTGGAGGCCATTTTTCTGTCAAGAAAACAGTTGCAAAAATTTTTCAGAGTGGATTTTATTGGCCGACATTGTTCAAGGATGTGTACAAGTTCTGTTCAAATTGTGATCGATGTCAAAGGATAGGAAGTCTGTCAAGGAGAAACATGATGCCATTACATCCGATCCAAGTGTTAGAAGTTTTTGACTGTTGGGGTATGGATTTTATGGGCCCATTTGTCAATTCATTTGGTCATGAATATATCTTACTTGCTGTTGACTATGTGTCCAAATGGGTAGAAGCAATCCCGGCCAGAACAAATGACCATAGGATTGTCGTGAAATTTTTGAAAGAAAACATATTCAGTCGATTTGGGATGCCACGAGCAATCATCAGTGATGGGGGTTCCCATTTTTGTAATAAAGTTGTGGCAGGATTAATGAAGAAATATGGTGTACTGCATAAGGTTGCAACACCATACCATCCCCAAACCAATGGTCAAGCCGAGCTAGCCAATAGGGAGATTAAGCGCATATTGGAAAAGACTGTTGCTGCTAATCGTAAGGATTGGTCCTTAAGACTAGTAGACGCTCTTTGGGCATACAGGACAGCTTACAAAACAATTTTGGGAATGTCTCCCTATAGGCTAGTATACGGTAAATCTTGTCATCTGCCGGTGGAAATTGAGCATAAAGCATATTGGGCAATTCATAAGATCAACAAGAGTCTAACTGAAGCAGGCTTATCCAGGAAGCTCCAATTGAATGAACTTGAGGAAATTCGAAATGAAGCATTTGAAAATGCACGATTGGCCAAGGTTCGCATGAAAGAATTACATGATCGGCACATCATTCGAAAAAGCTTTCAGGTAGGGCAACAAGTACTCTTGTACGATTCTCGATTGCATCTATTCCCAGGAAAATTGAAGTCTCGATGGGTCGGCTCTTTTGTAATCAAGTTCATCTCAGGATATGGGTCATTTGAGATAGAAAATCCGGAGTCAGGACAGCTTCTAACAGTCAATGGTCATAGGTTGAAACCATACCAGGGTAGTGTTGAGGAGAATGAAGGAGTTGTGGATTTGGATGATCCACCATCATCTGATGAATAAGGGAAGTTTCATGTCGTCTGGGAATCTGACGTTAAAAGACCACCTTTCCATTTAGGTTAAATGGATGTTTATAGATCTGAAAAAAAATAAAATAAAAAAAAAATAAAATAAAAAAAATAATAATAATAATAATAAAGAAGTATATATATAAGTTGTTCATTTTCTGCATTACTTAATTAACTTTGATTCAAATAGTGTTTCTCTGTATGCAGTCTAAATAAAAATTTTTCCATACGAGTTCATGTATTGAAGACCGTCAGGTATGCCTATCTTCTATCCTTTTATTGCCGATTGAGGACAATGCGCAATTTAAGTTGGGGGGTAAGGTGTACTTATTGATTTATTAGTGAAATAATTTTGATTGACTTGATAATATTGTCTTGTGTGATATATATGATTTTATTGGGCCCCTACTAAAAAAAAAAAAAATAAAAATTTACCACAAAAAAAAAAATAAAAAAAAAATAAAAAAAAAAAATTTGAATTGAGAGAGACAGAATTGACGCTGGTGGTAGCTATCTTTTCTTGGGCAGTGCAATCACACTGCCCTATAAAGGATAAGGCACACTGCCAAATGTTGAAAAATGAGGCACCAAGCGTTGAAAAAGAGACGCCAAGCCTGACCCTGTAATTGTGACATGTCTCGACTCGAGTGTAGAATAGTGATGACCGTTGCTCTATAAGAGACTCCATATCTGTATGAGGCAAGTCACCCTTCTTGAGCTCAATCTTCTCTCCTTTGTGTTATCCTCCGATCAGGTACTCTCATCCCTTTTGCAAAGTTTATAGTTCTTTACTTTTTTTTTCTTAGTATAGTTAAAAAAAAAAAAAAAAAAATGGATCTTTATCTCTCAAAAATTCACAAGTACTATCCATCTCTCCCGCAGAATGATTTGAAAAAAATTTATGTTGCTAGGTGTGAAAGACTTAGGTTGTTGATGCTTAATAACATCCCTGAAGATATTCGTTAGCTGATCGAAGCAAAAGTTCGATTAGCTGGTGAAACTTCACCTAGTTTTAAGCATTTTTCAGGCTTAGGGAAGAGTAGTTTTGCGAAGAAAAGAAGAGCGAAAAGAGTGAATGGTTGTTACAAATGTGCTCGATGGACCTGTAACACACGATGCAAATCTGTGGGGTTTACGTCCATAAATCGAGAAGATAAAATTAGTTTCATAAAGGATGGACTGAGTAAGGAGTCTCTGGATGATATCCGATTGACTCTTGAGACGCATCCGTGTGGAATAGTGCAAAGAGAACTTCTTGCTTTATGGACCCAGTTCAGAAGTGACCACCAACGCTATAGTCTTGGGAATCTGACTAAAAACGACCCTGTTTGCCAATCTATAAGAAAATTGGATGGGAAGCTTATCCCCGCTTCATAGAAAGTGTTTAAGCCGTTTCTGGACGTAAAACCAGAGGAAGATGTGAGCCACAATCACAACTACTTATACATACGCATGATTTTTGTTTGTATTTATTTCTTGTTGAATTGTTGTATAGCTACTTTTGATCGCTAAATCTCTTTCCAGGGCATACAAAAGGAACAAACATGGAAGGTCAGTTAGTTCGTCGAATCAAAACCATATGTGTACTTTGTGGCTCTCAACTTGGGAGTGATATTTGTTACGCACTTGCAGCAAGCGAACTAGGCAAAAAATTAGGAGAGAAAAAAATTAATTTGGTATATGGAGGGGGAAGTCGTGGATTGAATGGTTATGTTTCACAAGCTGTACATCTTGGAAATTCATCTGTGGTAGGTGTAATGCCATTCCCTTTAGCTGAACCACATATTTCTGGGATTACACGCGGTCAACTTATAGAAACGACTTCTATGTCTGAGCGTATGGCTTGTAAGATTTATCAGTCAGACGCCTTCATTGCTTTACCAGGAGGTTTTGGAACACTTGAAGAAATGTTTTGTATAATCTCCTGGGCCAAGAGTAATCTCCATACCAAACCAATTGGACTTTTAAATGTTAACCATTTTTTTGATGGGTTGCTCTCTTTTCTTGATCAGGCTGTGGATCAAAAGTTCATTTCTCTTTCAGCAAGAAAGATTCTCATTTCCGCATCCACCATTGATGAGCTGCTAGAAAAATTACACACTTATGTTCCACAGCACGATCCTTATGAGCCTTGGATAGACTGGTCTAAGGCAATTAGTAACAAGCGCCAAAGGGGTCCGATTAATTTAGATTTATCACTGTGAGAAATGCTCTTTATTAAGATGGCTGAGTAAGGAGTACTTTTTGTACTCTTGAGACGCATTTTAAGTATTGAACAACTTGCAGGATTTTTCTTGGTTGTGTTCTTAAAAAAAAAAAAAAAAAAAAAAACTGTGGAATGTTGTTAGGCAAAGTCTTTGATAAGATGGCTGAGTAAGGAGTACTTTTTGTACTCTTGAGACGCATTTTTTTATCTTATGACTTGCATGGAATTTTTATTTTGGTGTGAAAATATAAATATATATATATATGGTATGCTCATTTGTTGTTTAAGTTTTAGCAGTTCACAGCAAATCTATGGACTTGTGGAGTTACAGGTATTCCTAACAACCCTAGTTTATTACTGCAATTCAAGTTGGGGGGTGTAAGGTCTAATTATGAATTATCTGGTTCATATTTAACTGTGAGTTTGCTATTGCTAGTTTGTAGTATTGTGTGATTTTGATCTGCTCTTATTAAAAAAATAAAAAATAATAATAATAAAAAAAAAAATTATGTGTTTTAAATAATGCTATTCCTAAAGCTTGAAGTTATGCACTGATAGCCGGTTAAGTTTGCAATACAAAACATGAATGCATTGATTTCTTATTTGAAAACGTATATGCATTAGAATAAGTAATTTGCATTCATCGGGGATTCAAAATTTAAAAATTAGTTATCGGTCATAAAGTCAAAGGTAACAGTAATTAGCTGATTAGTACACTGTATGATCTCTCAACAAAAGTGGAGACTATTACCCAAGTGAGTGTTTGAGCCTAATAACCGTTAATTCTGAGTGAAATAACACTTACTCTAAATATGCTTTATTGTTTATCTTATCTTTTCAATGGCTTCAAAACATCAATTCGCATTGAATGTCTAGTATGATAACGGATAAGTTTGACTGGTTTCAAACTCTGAATTAGATGACTGAGTATCATCGTTTTGTAGAAGCATGATAAGGGGATCAATTTCTTTCATTTTGAGCTTATTAAACCTTTTTCTTTCTTTAAATTAACCTCCTTTGGTAGCCCTTTTGAGCCATTTGTAGTACAACTTTCTTCGCTACCTTCGTTTTACCCAAAACAATATGAATTTTGACCAACCTGGTGTGTTTTTGGGAATTAATCTGTCTATCTATTTTCATATTTAAAGAGAAAGAAAAAGAGAAAAAGAGAAAAAAAAAAAAAAAGAGAGAAAAAAAAAAGAAAGAAAAAAAAAAAGTGAAAAAAAAATGGGGCAACTTCTCTTAGCTATTCAGCATAACTGCTTAAAAAAAAAAAAAAAAAAAATCCCGACACACACACTTTCCATAATTTACCTTTTCTTTGACAACCCGTATTAACCTCATAGCCCCATTACAACCCAGTCTGGTCCCATTTTATGCTATAAATCATGTGATCTCAGAATTCGAGTTTGGAGTAGGGAATCATGTTTAAATTCAGAAGTTACTCATCTAGAGCATTATTCCAATCATGAAGCTATATCAATTTCCTTGTTCTTTCATGAAAATACGTTCCTTGTATTTGGGATGACACTGAGTTTTGAACTTGTTCTGCATTTACTCTTATAACGGTGCACCCCCTTGTGTGTACACCTGAGAAATCCTTTTTATTGGAGGGAAAATCCATAGTGAGATTTGAGTCAAAACTTCAAGAGAGTAAGTCTGTGTGTTGGTCATCCTAATTGCTATTCCTGAGATTGTATGATCTTTAACCAAAAATCTGATTTAGAATGCTAAATTATTTATTCAATTTTATGCATTTCGATTTCAAATTTGAAATTTTTACATTCATACAGTTATTAAAACTTGGCATGTGTATAGTCTGATTGCTAAGGGACTGGCAATGTTTAAGTTGGGGGGTGTGATTAGTGGTTAATTTTATAAAAATTTTGTTATAATTATACCCTTCTTTTGATCTTAAAAATAGTTTAAATTAGATATTAATATATATTTTATGGTTATATGCAAGTTTAAATTGAAAAATGAATGAAATGAAATTTTAAAGTAAAATTTAATAATAATAATAATAATATATAAAATTATATATAATACATATACATCATTATATGCATTTATGTAATATATATAATATAATATAATATATATATATATGTGCCATGTCTAATACATATATATAATATATAATTTATTAATAATATTAAATTATTTTTATTTTTTTAGGCATGAAGAATTAAAGCCCATGAAGACTTAAAGTCCATGAAGAATTCAAGTCCATGAAGAAATCAAACCCATGGAGAAATCAAGCCCATGAAGAATTCAAGTCCATGAAGAAATCAAGCACATGAAAAATTAAAGTCCATGAAGAATTTAAGCCCATGAAGAATTAAGGCCCAATTTGAGCAACCCATGGAAGATATTATTTGGAGAAGGCCCAAGGATTATTTTTAATCCTAATGAAGATTAAAAATCAATTTATAGAAATCTATTTTTATTTTTTATGTGAGAGCTTTATTAGGTGTGTTTTTTAGCTAAAATCCACTTAACTATTAGGTGGATATTATAGCTAAAATCCATTTAACTTTATGAATGCTTTATTAGGTATGTATTTTAGCTAAAATCCATTTAATATTAGGTGTGTATTATAGCTAAAATCCATTTAACTTTAAGTGTGTGAGTGCCCATTAGATATAATTATGTCTAGTTGAATAATTGAAATTGTGTGGTTTGTATTGCATCTTGTGGCCTATAAATAGATCACTTGATTGCATTTGTAAGTGTGATTATTATTCTTGAATCAAAGTTTAGTTATTTCCTTAGAATTCTCTCTTTGAGAATTGCTTTTGTTCTCTCTCATTTTCTTTAGTATTTTCTCTTGTGATCTTACTACCTTCATTTCTTTCTTCTTTTAAATTCTTATGTCATTTATTATTACTTTATTATTCACCGCCTAAATGGACGGTTAGTTTTAGCCTTTAAATTTCTGTAATTTTTATTCTTGTATTTTAATTGTTCACCGCCTAAATGGACGGTTAGTTTATGCCTTTAAATTCTTGCAATTTTAATTCTTGTATTTTAATTATCTACCGCCTAAATGGCCGGTTAGTTTCTTCTATTTTAATTCCTGTCATTTAAATTCTGTCATTTAAATTCTGTTATTTAAATTATGTCATTTAAATTCCTGTCAATTAATTTAATGGAGATGAGTAGCTAAATCTAATCTTGGGTTAAGGCAAGGACAGTGTCCAACGCCAATGATTCCCAAATAAAGTTACGCTTTAAATGAGTAACATTAGTTTAAACTTCAATATGAGTGTGTTTTGATTATTGAAAAATCACTAGGTTTGGATTGGAGCGTAAGCCTAACTTAGAGCTTTCATGTCATGCATGAGAGTTACTAGAACTGGAAACGCTATCATACCCAAACCCGGATGATTAATTTAGTTGTTTTGTGTATTAATTGTAATTGAATTTATGGTAGTTTCTTAACTTAGAATCCCGCATATCATGTATGGGGATTGCTTAAACTAGAGCTATCATTATCTTTAATTGCATTTAATAACAAACCCTCATATCTGAAATTAAATTAATGTTGCTAATCTTTTATGCTTAAATTTGGGAATCAACGGGTTGGCACTGAAATTGTCTTAACTCAAGTACTTTCCAATTTCATATTCTCACGTTTAGTATTTATTTCAACTTCTGTCTTGCTTTATTTTCTAGTATTTGTTATCTAAAAAAATCATAAAAAAATCATGTTATCAATCCATCTAAATGCGTGTGCGTGTGTGTGACATTCTTTTTTTCTTTTGCCATAAATAAATCTCTCAGTGGACGACCTGGACTTATCCAGAAAGTATAAATTTAAATTTGAACTACAACTGCACTCGTACACTGACGAGTATAAACCTCTCGCCTAAATAAATAAATAAAATATAAAATTTTTATTGTGTTTTGTTTTGTGTTTTAATTGCAGGGTGAGAGTGCAGTCAGTGACCAAGACCGAATGACCTCATATGAGAATCTCTTTCTCGCGTCCTTCAAGAGACCCTACTGAAAATGTACAAATTATTTATCCACTACAATTCAAAAGACTTTTATGAGCCACCCAAACCTGAAAGTCTATATTTGATTTGCATAACAAATCGTTATAGAAGCCCATAAATCTTAAAATACTTGATTTCTAAACAGTATTCACAAGAAAACTATGAAAAATAATGTTAATCACGTTTCTAATATCACTATCTATAAATTCAAATAAGAGCTCGAAATGTCAATCGAGGATCATGGCTCTCTCTCCGCTTGTTAGTTTTCTCTTCTTATAATTGAGAGATTACTCTTATAATAAATATATGCTCAAATTATATTCATACTATAACTCTTTATTTTTGTGCATTTTATATTCTTTTTCAAAAAACTTAGTAAAGTATCAAAAAGTCCATATGGGAGATCACACATACTCTTTATTGGTTTATTTCTTAGCAGGTCTCCCAAACATTACATCTGGAACAATTTCTTAATGTAAATAGTAATGATGCAGAGCCGATCACCTTCTTCTGTCTCGAACCAAATACCTGCAAAAGGGGTAGGGACTTGCTCCTCCGGTCAATCTCCGACGATCAAGTCAGATCTCTCTTCCCTCGAATTCAGTCTATTTACTTAGATTATATACCGGAAAAAAGAAGGAAAAAGCAGGAGAAAAAAAAACCCATTTTCCCTTACCTCGCCTTCCCCTTTTAACCTTTTTCTCGGGATAGGGATCATGGAGAGATCTTCGGGATCTCCCCTCCGCCTTTTTCGAAACCTTCCTAATAAGGATTTCATAATAGCATCTGTCTCTGAGGGATTCGGGATAGCTGCTGCCTCCGTGATCTTCAGCGAGTTAGTCTATTCCTACGACCTTGGAGATTTCCTTACTGAACGCCCATCCGATTGATGTGACGATGCTCGTCTGCCACGTGTCTTCTAGATTTAAACAAGATGATCTCGGGCGAAAACTCCCTATTAAGAAACATATGTCCTGGTCGCCACTGGATATCTGTTTGGGGTATTGGCGTAATTATGGGACCGAGAGCATTCTCCTCATCACTTGCCCCCCCCACTTCTTGAGCTCTTCGGCTTGAAGGGCTCGAGGAGTGGTAAAGCTCCCAAGGCTCCTCCTCCTAACTTCTTGTCGATTGATACCTATAAGGCCCGGAGAGTTCGTCGTGTTTTTCTTCTATTTTTTTTACGCGCGTCTGGAGGGCACGAAAATCGATTGGTTTTGACGGCGATATCCCTTCCCAATGCGTTGTCCAAAGCCTTTTCGTCTTTCGAGCTCTGCCAACCCGGGGTGATTAATGCCCATTATTGCTCGCCCTTTGGTCTCTTACTCCTACAGTTTAAATAGGAACTCTTCACCCATTTTATTTCTTTTTCCACTCGGCTTTCCTTCAGCTTTAGCTCTTCTTGTGCCGGTAAGCGTTTTTCCATTTTTCCGCGTCTCTTTCTACTACCTTTCTGCTATGGCGATAATCAATTCCGGGAAGTTCAATTCCGCCGGCGCGGAGCTTATTGAGTGGGAAAAACACCCTGCCCCCTCTATTCCATGCCAATGGATGAGCCAGATGGAGTGTCAGCAGTTCAGAGAAAAGTACAACATCCCCGAAGAGTAGGAAGTGGAGTTCAATAGCCACTTGCGAGCGTGCCATCCCGTCGCCGGTCGTCTCTGCGTTTACAAGTGTGCTTTCGATAGGGGCTTTCGACTCCCCCCCCGAAGAAGAGTGATGTCCTTACTTCAACATCTTACCATCGCTCCTGCCCAGCTGTCCTCCTTTGGGTGGCGATACCTGATGGGCTTCCTCCTTATTTGCCATACTAGTAAAATTGAGCCAACCGGGGACCTCTTCGACTACTTCTTCACGACCAACCGCAACCCAGGAGGGTGGATCTCCATCTCCCCCCGAATCGTGAAAGATGGCCGCTTCCTCGCCTGCAAGGGGTGGCCCGGACTTGAGATTTCTACCTCGACTCTCATGTAATCTAGCGGGTCAAAAGATTCTAATGATTGGAAAGAGCGCTTCGTCTTCGTCCGCCCTAGGCCACCGACTCTTCTCAAGAAATCTAGTTTGTCTACAACGAGTGGACTCTAGATACCAAACACAAGCGTCCGAGTGTCGAGACCATCAAAGATTCCGCCTGCCGACTTATGAAGAATAGCCGAAACTGGGAAGAGGGATGGCTTTCCAATCCCAGCCTTACTAAGGCGAGCTTGGACGGCGAAAGCTGTGAGCTCTTCTTCCTTCATCTTCTTCTTTACTCCCTCTTCTTCCTTTTCCTATATTTGATTTTTATCGCTATCTCATTCTCAGTTGAAGAGCTCTGGGAGATATCGTACTATTCTATCATGGGAGAAATGATTTTGGACCTCCCCGAGAGTAAGGGCCCCTCGGCTCCTCCCAGCAACCAGAGGATGTCGGAGAGGGCTGTACCTCTCGAGCGAGCTCCGAAGGGCAGAAAGAATAAGAAACCCTCAACACCTTCTAGGTCGCGAAGAGCGGTGGAGGGAGATCTCCGGACCTTCCAAGAGGCCTCCAAGAGCGACGCCACTGGGGGTTCGGGGGCCCCATCTCCTGAACCTCTCACTTCTCGGACCAGAGATCCCTCGAACGCGTAGCAGGAAACCTCCACCGTGCCTGTACCCTCGCCGATCCCTCATGAAGATGATTCGGCAACCATCGCACAGGTGCTTGCTGCAGTTCGTACAGAGGCCCAGAAAAATCAAACCTTGGCAGGTACGGAGTCCACTACTACGTCTCCCAGCATCCCTATTAGTTCGGTTTTTAAACGAATATTAACGCCATTAGCACCAGCGGGGCGTTCAGAGCTGACGGGGGAGGCTTCGGCGTTATCAACGAAGGAAACATTAGCACGCCGAACGAAACACCGTAAGATGGAGACCACCTCCCCGGCTGCCACTCCCTCCGAGCCTCCGGCTCCTGAGGCCACCAATGTTCCCTCAACAGCTCTGATCCCATCGGGGACCCTACGAACCCCGAACAAAACCGACTACTGCGCTGAGATTCTGAGGGTATGACCGTGTTCCTTTCCCCTTTTTTTTTTTTTATGCGAGTGAGTCTTAACCCATGTTCTGTTTTCACTTCCTCAGAACCTTACAGAGTTCCAAGGTTTGGTTTCTTGGCGAGAATCTGAACTTCTCGCCCGGATCCTTTTCCTGGAGTCCGAGGTCGAAAGGCTCCGAGGGCTTGAGTCCATCTCCTCCCAACTGTTGAGTCTTGAACACCGCGTTCACATTTTAACCAAGTCTATTGAGCTGGCGCAAGAAGATGCCCGGATTGCCAACGAAGCCGAAGCTCAGGTGCGCGAGGACCTGGAGTTAGTCTAGAAGAACATGCTCGAGGCTAATCAGGCCAATTCCCGGCTCGGGGAGGAACTGGACGCCACTAAGGGTGTTAATAACCGGCTTAAGGAGGATATAAAAAGGCTTACTCTAGAGCTGAAGGAGGCCAAGAAGGGATAGGTCGAAGTGCTGGAGTCTTATTTCCGGTGCAAGGAAGACCTTCGCACTGCTCATGTCCAACTCCAATCCGCCCTCAAGAATGCCCAAGTGGCTTTTCAAAATGGTCGCGAGTATTTCCGAAGCTCCGAAGCTTATAACGTGGAACTAGAAGAAATTCTTCGGGGCGGGTTCGAGCACATGAAGAAACTCGTCAAAGAGCGCTTCCCAAACCTGGATGTAGACTCCATCCCCTTTGACGTTGCTGCTGCCTTGTCCTCTTTAGAGTAGATATTTTTGTATTCAAACCTGTTGCCGCAATAATAAAAGTTTTAGATTTTTCGCATGATTTCCTTTTGCTACTACCTTTTTGTTGTCTTATTTCCTCTGCTTTTTATCGAGAACAAGAAAAGATCGTTGGGGATCAGGCTTGATCTTTCCTTTTTGCCACCCCTGTTTATCGTAGAACTTGGTCGTTGGGGATCAGGCTTGATCCTTCCTTTTTGCCACCCCTGTTTATCGTAGAACTTGGTCTTGCAGGGTCCGGCCCCCCAAGGATCACGTCTGATCCTCGTATTTTCTTCGAGGGGTTGAGTTTCAGGAGGATCATATCTAATCTTTTTATATCCGTCGAAGGCTTAGGCCTTTCGAGAATCATATCTGATCCTTTATTTTTGCCGAGGGTTCGGACCTTTCGAGGATCACATCTGATCCTTCGTTTTTGCCGGGGGTTCGGACCCCCCGAGGATCACATCTGATCCTTTGTTTTTGTTGAGGGTTCGGGCCCCCTGAGGATCACATCTGATCCTTTGTTTTTGTTGGGGGTTCGGACCCCCCGAGAATCACATCTGATCCTTTGTTTTTGCTGAGGGGTCTAGCCCCATTGGGAGTATGTCAAATCTTTCTTTTTACTCTGACGTGCCTTCCTAGGTCTTTGGAAACGACGAGTTTTTACGCATAGGAGAAAAAATGAATTTATTCCTGGATAGCATACGAAAGCAACAAAGAAAATACTACTGCCCAGACATGTAATAAAGAATTATTACTAACAGATCGTGTGAAAATAATAAAGAATTGTTACTGATAGAACTTTCTTAAGTTCTGCACGTTCCACGCGTTTTTCACCAGTGTATCCTCGAGGGTCTGCAGTTTGTATGCACCAAGGCTGAGAACTTCTGTTACTTTGTAAGGACCTTCCCAATTTGGTGTTAACTTATTTGCTTCTCGGGCTCCCTGAACATCTGCTCGCCTTAATACTAAATCTCCCGGCAGGAAATTTCATGCTTTTACTCTTCGATTGTAGTATCTCTCTATGCGCTGATTGTAAGCAGCTTGTCGAATCTTCACTTGATCACGAAATTCATTAAGGAGGTCCAGGTTGTCCCTCAAACTTTGTTCATTGGATTCAAGGTTGAATAGCTCTACTCTTAGCGTAGGTACTCCGATCTCAACTGGGATTAACGCTTCCGAACCGTAGCATAGACTGAAAGGAGTTTCTCCCGTGGAAACCTTCATCGTGGTTCGATAAGACCACAGGATGCTCGATAGTTCTTCCACCCAACTACCCTTCGCCTTATCCACCCTCGCTTTTAAACCGCGCAACAAAGTCCTGTTGGCGAGCTCAATTTGGCCATTGGCCTGGGGATGAGCTACCGAGGTGAATTGCTGCCTAATTCCCAACTCCTGGCACCATTCCTGAACAAACCAATCAGAAAATTGAGTGCTGTTGTTGGAGATCAGTATCCGAGGAATTCCAAAATGACAAACCACATTCTTCCATAGAAATTGCTTCACCCGCCGAGCGGTAATAGAGGCCACTACCTTAGCTTCGACCCACTTCGTGAAATAATCGATAACAGCCATGATATATTTAACTTGGCCAGCTGCTGGGGGAAAAGGCCCCAGGATGTTAATACCCCATTGAGCGAAGGGGCAAGGCGTAGCCAGATGAGCTAGTGTGACCGCCGGCACATAGACCAGATTAAACGTTCTCTGGCATCGATCACAGGTCCTGACTAGCTGCTCCGAATCTCGTACCATCGTTGGCCAATAGTATCCCTGTCGCAGAGCCTTTTGACTAAGAGCCCGAGCCCCGATATGGCTTCCACATATGCCTTCGTGAATCTCTCGTAGGATATAATCTGCCTCGCGGGGTCGGATACATTTGAGTAATGGTTGTGAAAAAGACCTTCTGTATAGCTCCCCACTAACTAACACGAAATTTCGGGCTTTTCGTTTTATCTCCCGAGCCTCCGACTTGTCTTCGGGGAGTCTCTCTTCTCTCAAATACGACAACAGAGGATCCATCTAGCTAGGCTCGTCCTCTACACATAACTGATCCGCGACTTCTTCGATACTCTTTTACGGAAAAGACTCAATCCGAATTTCCCGAGAGCTCGTAGGGAAAGAGGAAGAAGCGATTCGGGATAACAGGTCCGCCTCCGTGTTCATAGTTCAAGGGACGTACTCCACCTTTACGTGTTGGAAACGCATCATTAGCTCTTTGACCATGGCCAAGTATCGTGCCATGTGACTTTCTCGAGCTTCATACTCTCCATTCACCTGTTGCACCACTAAATTAGAATCTGAACTCACCTCGACATTTTGAGCTCCCAACTGTTCAGCCAACCTCAGACCAGCCAACAAGGCCTCATATTCCGCTTCGTTGTTAGACACTCGGAATTCAAAATGTAAAGCATAAGGCCATATTTGCCTTTCGAGACTTTTTATCATTAATCCTGCTCCTCCACCCCCCGAGGTCGAGCTTCCATCTATTGCCACCAGCCATGGTCCCTGATTTTTTTCAGCGCCTTCGGGAGCTCCTATCCCTTCGACAATAAAGTCTGCTAACGACTGTGCCTTAATAGCCGGCCGCAGCTTATACTCAATGTCGAAGGCGGTGAGCTCCACTGCCCATTTCAACATCCGCGCCTGAAAGTTCTGATTTGCTAAGGACCTGCTTCAAAGGTTAATTAGTAAGCACTATAATCGTATGAGCTTGAAAATAAGGTCAGAGTTTCCTCGCCGATATTACCAAGGCAAAAGCCAGTTTTTCCATAGGAGGATAGCGGACCTCAGCTCCCGTTAACCGCTTACTCGCATAATAAACAGGCCTCTGGATCTTATCTTTTTCTCGTATCAACACCGAGCTTACAGCCTCATTGGCCACTGCCAAATATATATATAATGGTTCTCCTGGCTTCAACTTGGTAAGAACCGGGGGCGTGGCCAGGTGCTCCTTTAGCTTTTCGAAAGCTCTCTGGCATTCAGAATTCCATTCGAATTTGTTTGCCTTTGATAAGACCTTGTAGAAAGGAAGGCCCTTTTCTACCAAACGAGAAAGGAATATGCCTAGGGCTGTCATCCTGCTCGTAAGGCTCTGTACCTCTTTCACACTCCTCGGGGCTGGCATATCCATGATAGCTTTAACGTTCTCAGGGTTTACCTCAATCCCTCGGTGGTGTACTATGTAGCCCAAGAACTTTCCTGCAGAAACGCCAAAAGCACATTTGACATGATTAAGTTTCATATGGAACTTACGAAGGGTTTTGAAGCACTCATCCAAATCCTCCGGATGACATTCAGCCACCAGGCTTTTTACCAACATGTCGTCTACGTATGCCTCCATATTTCTCCCGAGCTGGTGTTGAAAAAGCTTATTTACTAAGCGTTGGTAAGTGGCACTTGCGTTCTTTAAACCAAAAGGCATTATGGTGTTGCCGTAGGTTGCCTTGTTGGTAATAAATGTCGTCTTCTCCTGGTCCTCGGGGTGCAACGGAATCTGGTGATATCCCTGAAAAGCATCCAAGAAACTCATGAGCGAACATCCCGCAATTCCATCAATTAGGGCGTCAATCCTCAAGAGTGGGTAACTATCATTCGGGCAAGCTTTATTAAGATCGGTGAAATCGATACAAAGCCTCCACTTGCTTTGCCCTTTGGGAACCAACACGACATTCGCTAACCAATCTGGATAATCCATCTCCCGGATGTACCGCGCCTCTGTCAATTTTGCAACCTCCTCCTCGATTGCCCTAGCTCTCTCTGGGGCGAAACTTCGCTTCTTCTGTTTAACAGGCCGAAAGCCTGATCGGATCCCCAGTCTGTGTGTCATCACCTCTGGATCTACTCCTGGCATGTCCCGAGCAGTCCATGCGAAGATGTCCGCGTACTGTCTAAGGAGTGACACTATCCGACCTCTCAGCGGGTCTTTTAACTCCATACTCACTCTTACGCATCGGTTTGAGCAATCTTCTTCCAAAGGTACTTCTTCCAATTTATCCACCGGCTCTGCTATTTTGGGATCTTTGGGTCCTTCTAGTAAGAGACTGACCTCCTTCGGGGGGTTCTTTTGGGGGCCCGGAACGTCCCTTTGTGACCCTGCTTCTCTATCCTTTGGAATGCCTATAGAGGCCATATAACATTCGCGAGCTGAGCGCAAATCTCCCTGTACTTCGCCTGTCCCCCTATCTTTGGGAAACTTCACCATCATATGATATGTGCTTGGAATGGCCCGAAGGGCATTGAGACCAGATCTTCCTAGAATCATGTTGTAAGCTGAAGGCACGTCTGCCACCAGGATGTCTAGCATAACTCGAGAAGTTCGGGAGCTTCTCCCTACCGTCAATGGGAGCTGAATGATCCCTTCTGAATATACGGTTTTACCATCAAATCCCACCAAAAGGACCCTCGCTGTCCTCAACTGCATCATTTCATACCCCATGCCTAAGAAGGCCTGCCGATACAAGATTTTCGAAGAGCTCCCTGCATCCGCGAGGATTCGCCGAAGCTCCCACTTCCCGAGCTCGGCTGTTATCACCAGCGGATCATTTCGATTCGGGTATCCCGGGAGGTCGCTATCTGAAAAAGAGATTGGATCCACACTCCTCGATCTTTTTAGCCGGATGACACCATCTCTTTCACCCTTCATGATCGGGACCTCCCCTGCTGCGAGTGTATGGAATATCGGAGGCTGAGGATGATCGTCTTCCCCTCGATGCGATCTCTCTCGCTGAGTCCGATTTCAATCCTCTGTGCGGTCCCTCTTGGGGGGGCTCCTCGATCGCGACCGTTGGTCATTCCTTCCCCGAGAATCACTTGCTTTGGCCACGTAGCTCTTTAGGAAACCCCGATTGATGAGCTCCTGAATCTCCTCCTTTAATTGGTGACATTCCTCCGTATCATAACCATGATCATGATGAAAATGACAGTATTTACTTTGGTTCCTTTTGTCGGATGGCGCCTTCATCGGTCGAGGCTTTTTTAAGTAGTCTTTACCCTCAATAATAGCAAGGATCTCTGCCCTCAGGGCATTCAGAGGAGTAAAACCACCCGAATCCCACCGAGGACGATGCTTTTCCCTTCGGTCGTCACTTTTCCTTTCCTCCGGATGCTTCTTTTTATCCTTCTTCTCCACATGCTCCGTCCTCTTAGCCTGCATGACCTTTTCGACATTTATGTACTTTGTGGCCTAGCCCAATATGTCCGTGAACGTACTCGGGGGCGTTTTGGCTAATGACTGGGCGAAAGGGCCGGGCCTCAAGGCGTTCTGGAACGCCACCATAGCTACGCTGTGGTCAAAGTTCTCTATGCTCAAGGCCTCCATATTAAATTGTGAGACGAAGTCCTTCAAGGGCTCTCCTTGGTTCTGCTTTATACTTACCAAGGCCATGGTAGACCTTCGATGTCTCCGGAGAGGTACAAAATGCGCCAGAAAGCTGCCTCGGAGTTGCGCAAAACTTACGATGGAATGATGAGTCAGATTTGAATACCACGCCCGTGCATGCCCCTCCAGGGTGGCGAAGAAAACCCTACACCATATTGCATCTGAGGCGTCCTGTACCATCATGTGAGAGGTAAAGAGATCGAGGTGATCCATCAGGTCAGAGGTCCCCGCATAAGGCTTAATGGCCGGGATGCGGAGACGCTCCGGTGGTATGGCCGCCATGATCTCCGGGCTAAGGGGCTGATTTATCCTTGCTCCCTGAACCTCTCCAGCCTTCGGCTTTAGGGTGGTCATCTCCTCCTCTAGCTGCTGCAATCTTCTTTCCTGCCTCTGCTGCACAAACGACAAGTCAAAAGACTCGTCTGCCTCGCCATGGCGATCATCTTGTCCTGGCCTCCGAGGATTCTCATCTCGTCGATAGGACTCCTCCTCTCTTGGGGGCTCGTGCCTTTCTTCCGCCCGAGAATGCTGGGCTTGCTGATGCTGGCGATCCAGAAAGCCCATGAGTAGCTCCGTCAATCGTTGCACTTGACCCTCTAGGAGTGCTATCCGATCAGATGGAGGCGGAGGGCCCTCTGGACTCTGAGCTCTTCCCGGGGGGTTTCGGGGAGGGTTCTGCTGACTTAGCTCTGGAACAGGGTTGCCCCCCGCGGCCCGAGATGGCTGTCTTCTGGTTGCCATTTAAGGCAAAAAAGAGCAATATTGTCTCCATCCACTGCACTGGAGAGACAGAAGAGAAGAATGTCGGGCCCCACGGTGGGCGCCAATTGATGATGCAGAGCCGATCACCTTCTTCTGTTTCGAACCAAATACTTGCAAAATGGGTGGGGACTTGCTCCCCCGGTCAATCTTCGACGATCAAGTCATATCTCTTTTCCCTCAAATTCAGTCTATTTACTTAGATTATATGCCGGAAAAAAGAAGGAAAAAGCAGAAAAAAACCCTTTTTCCCTTATCTCGCCTTCCCTTTTAACCCTTTCTCGGGATAGGGATCATGGAGAGATCTTCGGGATCTCCCCTCCACATTTTTCCGAACCTTCCTGATAAAGATTTCATAATAGCATCCGTCTCCGAGGAGTTCAGGATAGTTGCTGCCTCCGTGATCTTCGACGAGTTAGTCTGTTCCTACGGCCTCGGAGATTTCCTTACCGAACGCCCATCCGATTGATGTGACGATGCTCGTCTGCCACGTGTCTTCTAGATTTAAACAAGATGATTTCGGGCGAAAACTCCCTATTAAGAAACATATGTTCTGGTCGTCACTGGATATCTGCCTGGGGTATTGGCGTAATTATGGGACCGAGGGCATTCCCCTCATCAAATAGATTTATTATTATATATAAATAACAATAAATATAAGTTTTAATACTTGTCACAATAATAAGAATTAAACGAAGCCAATAAGTAGGAGAAAGGGTTTGGTTTCTTGTAATTTAGTCTGTCACATGAGCTGTTATAATTCCTCTCAATGCATTTATTAAGGGGAAATTTTTAAACGAATTGTAGGTATAGTCTAAATAGATAAGTTTTTATTTACTTATTTAAAATTAAAATAATTATAAAAATTCATATTTTAAGTTATAGTGATAAAAATAATTCGAATTTTTACTCAAATAAATACAATTATTTGTTTAAAATTAATATAATATAAATTTAAAATATATATTAAGACTAAATAATAATCAAAAGACTAGGTAGATGGTCGGAGACCAAAATGGATTCGCCGGGCAGACCGTAGACTGAGATTGATACGAAAAAATCTCGCTTGGCATGCTAACCTAAACGCGTTTTTATTTATTTTTAATATATCATGATATTATTATTGATCGACGAATAATCCTACGCCCAACCAGGGGCTTATCCTGCGCATCCCCATCGCCGACCCCGACTTTAGGGATTCGTAAATCTCTATCGCCTCTGCCTTCCTTTTTGTCTCCCTGCCCGGCCCAGTGATCCCATCTTCCTCATTCCTATTTTTGGCTTTCGCGTGTAGTAAGTAGTAGAAGACCACCGCAGAGCGCCGGATCCGAGGAGTTGAAAGCGGAGCGGACCACAGTAGCAAGTCGATCACAGTAGTTGTCGTCTCCTCCGTAAGATTCTTATTGTCTGTTTTCAGCTTCCGCATCCATATTTTCCAACTCCCTACTAAATGCTTCCCATTTCCTGTTTTCTTTTTAACTGCGTTTTATTTTAATATGCGATGCGATCGGCGATCACTCCCGATAGGCGTTATCCAATTCATCCGTCTGATGGGATTCCTCGGATTCATCGACCTCACTGTCGAATTCTCTGGGTTTATCTTTGTTTAATTGCAAATTGATGATTTGAGATTGCTATGTTGTCCGATCTGGTAATCGATCTGCCATTCGATATCATGCTTGCTCTAGTTAATTGCGCCTTTCTACTGGCATATCACTATTACCTGAAATATTCTACGAATGTTTTTTTTGAATATTGCGTGATATTCATAGGTCAATACTTTCCTCTGTGTTCTTTGATCATTGCTGGTAATGCTAGTTTTGCCTGTTGATTCGTTTTCCTTCTTTCATTCCTCCTCGGTGATGCGTTTCTACTTTGATTTACTCGATCTGGTTAGAATACTGCATGACCGTTATTCAATTGCCTGTTTCTGCTGCGTAACCAAAAGGCCTGCACACTTTACTGTACTATGTCGGATCTGTTTAATGCATAATTTAACCCATATCTATTCTTCATTCGAGCCAACAACCTAGATCCCAAACTCTTGGATGGACTATGCAATACTTCATTCCGATTGACATATGAGTACTCTGATCTGCACAATACTGACAGCATACTTATTGATTTGTGCAACATTCACAGAATATTTGTATGCCAATAACTCCCCTCCATCTCAACAAGTCTACTGCATGTGCCAAGTTGCAGGCACACGGATAACACGGTGGCTAATTACTTGTGTGAAATTCCACCTGTTCTAAATCCCCCAATCAAGCACCTCTGTCCTGACAAATCCCCCTGGAAACATCTTGCCTCCATTGTGCTTCAGTGGCTGAGAACAGCTCATAAAGTTTACTCCCAAAGCCTTCTTATATGGCCAATTACTTGTGTGAACTTCTGCCTCATTTAAATACCCAATCAATCACCTCTGTCCTGGCAAATGAACATTTTGAGATTTTCTAACGTGCAATTTCTCATTTTCAATAGTCTTGTCCATGTGTCTAATTTCTACTAAATACTACTATTGTTGAATGTCAAGAAAGAGACTTGGAAATAAAAGGATTCAATCGTTCTTCTTCTTTGGAATGGGCCGATTACAAAATATATACAGACTTCCTTGCTGAATAAGGAAGTTATTTCCTAGGGAAGTTTCCAAATATGGTTTTGGAAACTTTGTACAGAATATACAATACAACTCCTATTGGAAAGATTACAATAACATAAATATACAGCAATCTAAAAGACACATCTTCTGTTTAGGAAACTAGAATCAATCAATCTAATTCTGGAATCAATCAATCAGTGATTATAATCAATCATTCCCTAGAGCTGTCAACATTGAATGAACTTGCTTCTTACATGGGATGGTTGAACTTATAAACTATGAGAATAAAAATCAAATTTGCAAACAGAATAAACTAATTTCCTGGTACCTGTGTGGCTGCGCCAAGTTGCATGATATGAGACATTGATATGATAGTCACAGTCACACGACGTGGAATATTTTGTAGCAAACAACTGATGAATTCTGGGTTGCATGTTACAAGTTTTATCTTATGTATCAAAATAGTGAGAAATTATTTTCTGCACTCTATATGCTACGGAATTAAGTGTAAACATTTAATATTATTTCACAGGTTGATATTTCCTATTAAATTGGAGAGGTTATACTTTTGGTTCTTAAGTTTAAAAACTTGAGGAATTAATTTTTTTCATCCATTTATTCAATGATTTTTCTAGTTATTTCTTGAAATCTTCAATGTGTTCCATGGAGTCTTAAGTGATGAATAGCTTTCCTCCAAATGCCCAAAGTGTGTGTGCTTTTGAGAAGATTTAACGGAATTATAGGACTTGTTTGGACAGCTGTCCTGCATGTTTTGGGTTGAGTTTGAGCATTGTTAATGCCCATAAGAGAACCATTTCCCCAGAAATTCTCCAAGGTTGATGATTTGCTGCATGGAAAACCTTAGCATATTACTTCATCATCATGGCTTATTTGTAAATGATGGATTTTCTTTTTGAATGCGCTTGTTTGTATTTGGATTCACTCCTCCAGGGAACATAGTCTTTATCCTTGCTGCTCTTTCTCTTTCCTAATGAGCACATGTGCATAATTTCAATATATATGCTTACCGCCATGCTGATGGGTGCAACTTCTCACTGATGCCAACAAGAAATTCTAACAGGAAGAATCATGAGCTGTTTCAGCTGTTGTGATGATGATGATGTCAATAGACCTACTGATGCGGGAGGCTCATACATGGCAAAAAGTTCAGCTGGTAATTTAATGGGCCTGCTATATTTTTTCCTTTGATAAATTGATAGAGCTCTTATATTACATTTGCACGCGTAATATCAATTATAAAGTGACTCTTTTTGCTAACCTCAAACAGACTAGATGCAGCAGCTTCCTGACCAAGTTGAACGGAATTTCTATACTCAAGCTTGAGTTGATGTGGTTCTGGTTTCTTTTGACTAATCTGTAGAAAAATTGTACCTGACTTGAAAATTTTGAAACTTGTGTTTTATTTATTTGAGAGCGGATGCTCTTCTTTCTTTTTTCTTTCTCCTTGTTGCTCCATTTCTTCTTCTTATTCTTGTACTTCTTTTCTGGGTCTTTTTATGGTTATTTCCATATCAGCGACTAGTAAAGGCAGAGTGAGTATTTAGGCTTTGGATTTGATACATCTATACTTATTATGTTGCTCTATCATATATATCATCAATAATATTGCAAGTTGTGAAAGTCAATTTGCTCCTATTGTAGAGAACCTTATATCTGTTTGTCCTTTGGTCAAATATTATGCAAAGTTTATCTTTGTTTCCTTGGGTTTGATTCTGAATTTACTTTTGTTTATTTACTGATAAGTGGTAGTTTATCATTCAGGAAACACTGGAGGTTATCATGTCACAGAGGCTGCATCAAAGGGTGCTCAAGCTGTGAAAGTCCAACCTATTGCTGTGCCTGCCATATCTCTAGATGAACTGAAGGAAGTTACAGAGAACTTTGGGACTAATTCATTAATTGGGGAGGGCTCCTATGGGAGAGTGTATTATGGAGTTCTAAAAAATGAGAGGGCTGCTGCTATTAAAAAGTTGGACTCCAGCAAGCAACCAGATGATGAATTTTTAGCGCAGGTTGATTTGACATTCTTAATTGTTTTTGCCATGTGATTAGACATATGTTGTTATTTAGAACTAATCATTCTCTTACTTGCAAATATGTAGGTTTCTATGGTTTCAAGGCTGAAACATGAAAATTTTGTTGAATTACTCGGTTATTGTGTTGATGGGAACCAACGTGTGCTTGCTTATGAATTTGCATCTAATGGATCTCTACATGATATTCTCCATGGTATGTAATTACTTGATAATAACATTTTTGAAAGATCTATTCATTTTATGTTCTCAATTGGTGTACTTCTTGGCTAGAAATATTCAACTTAAGCTAGAATGTTACCTGGTCTTTGTTCTATAACTTGGGTTCTGAAACAGTTCAAAATGTTCATATCTTCCTATAATATTCAGCCCATTTTGAAGTTAAATATTAATTTTTTAGCACCTAGCTGTATATGTTTCCTTAATCTTTGTATTTCCCCTTTTGTTAAGTACTTTTTTCTTTTACTAGTCATTGGTATATTGTAATTGGGAATGTGCTTACGAGGAATCGTGTGCATGTCACGGTTGTGAAGTGACAATAGGATCGCACTCCTAATTCAGATTGAATTAGGAAGATACAATCGGTTTAGTAGAGAAAACAGAGAGAATGAAGAGAGAAGAAGAAGAGATTTAGAAAGAGAGAAAGATAGAAGAGAGAAGGAATATCAGAAATTCTATTGATCGTCGTTGCCCTTCCAAGAGAGACTTGGAAGGTGATATACTCGGGTAGGATGGTTGCTGCCACAGATGATCAATTCTCCCCAACGGCTGTAACATCTTTTGTCCTATTCTAGCCCTTTACATGTCGGCAATCATTGGCTAACAAACTATTCTAGAAATTACAGCAGTAAATAAGAAATACAAGCAATAAAAGTAATACTACAAATTATAGCATAATGCAAAAAATTAAAATTCATGCTACTAAGTAGTATTGTCATGACTCGTGACAGTGCAGAACACTGGTGCAGAACTAGTGATGCGTTCTTTATGATGTGCAATCTTTGGGCTTCATCTTTTGCCTGAGAGTAAGCTTACAGTTTTTATCTTTTCTTAATGAAGGAAGGAAAGGAGTTAAAGGAGCACAACCAGGTCCTGTTCTTTCATGGGCACAGCGAGTTAAAATTGCTGTGGGGGCTGCCAAAGGGCTTGAATACTTGCATGAAAAGGCTGATCCGCACATCATCCATCGAGACATCAAATCAAGCAATGTTCTACTTTTTGATGATGATGTAGCTAAAATTGCTGATTTCGATTTATCAAATCAGGCACCTGACATGGCAGCTCGTCTTCATTCTACTCGTGTTCTTGGAACGTTTGGTTATCATGCTCCTGAGTAAGCTCTCTTTGCTTGTCGATGGTTTTGATTTTAGGCTTATTTGTGCATACACCAAGGGTACTGCCAAGATGGCTGTTTAAGGCTTATCAGAATGAGTATCACTGCACTGAGCTTGGGAAGGTTAGGGTAGGCAACGTTTCATTTGTTTTTTGTGGGAAAAAAAATACAAGATGGCCATTTACACCTTAAAACCTAAATGTGAAATTTCAGTTGTTGCCAGATGACATGGTATGTGTATTTATCATTTATGATGTCAGTCATGATTGCAAATACTCTGCTTTAAAATATTTTATGTAAGATTCAATGTTTTGTTTTTTGGCAGATATGCAATGACTGGACAGCTTAATGCAAAAAGCGATGTATACAGCTTTGGTGTTGTCCTTCTGGAGCTCCTAACTGGGCGCAAACCCGTGGATCATACATTACCACGTGGACAGCAGAGTCTAGTGACATGGGTACTGATTTTTCCATGTTCTTTACCATAGGCAGGCATAGAAAAAATCAATATTCTCAAATCCGGGTAAAGTAAAATATATTTACCAAAGCCACCTTGTGTTTTGCAATCACAACTTCAATCCCAAAGTTGTGATTACATCACACAACTTCTGTGTTTTATGCCAGCTTTGCGGAAGCTCAAAATTGCCACCAAAAGCAGTGTTTTCTCAGTACTTATTGAATGTGTAAATGATGATCCCACCACTCGCTACTAACTTATTAGACTAGGGATGCTTTCCTCTAGCTGCCTGGTCTTTGGTGCCTCAGCAGTTGACTCTTCCTCTGCCTTTGATGAAAGCTTTATTGCATTCCCAGTTCAGATGACTACCTTTGTGGTTTTAGTTCTGAACCATCAGATCTGGTTGAGGCGCTCAAGGAGGGTGTGATCAGATTTTGTCTTTTGTGGATTGGAGAAGGGTTAGAAAACTTCGGTTAAAATTTGAAATCTGGGTTGAGAGAGAGAGAGAGAGAGAGCCAGATGGTTTGGTTTGTGGAAAAGGCTGCTGGGTGCGGTTTGGTTGCATTTTAGCAAGTCTTCTTTCAAGTTATGCATCTAGTATCCACTCTACTCTAATTTTGAAATCCAAATTGAAGTTGTGCCTACAAAACGTGGCTTTAAAAATGACTCAATTTTGGTAAATATGTTCTATTCTGCCTAGGTTTGGGAATCTTGATTTTTAATTGCCTGCATATGGGGGGGAAAAACTCTAATTTTAGTGTTTTTCTGCCTTGGGTTATTATTTCATTTTTTTTATTATGATATGGAGATATTTTTCTTTATGCCCAGGCTGATTAGTGTAGCTTCTCTTTTCTAGGCTACACCAAAACTTAGTGAGGACAAAGTCAGGCAATGTGTTGATGCAAGACTTGGGGGAGATTACCCTCCAAAAGCAGTTGCAAAGGTATTGGAAAGCACATGCTGCTACTATATATATTCTATGCATTTAATTCTACGCTTATTTTGTTGGTGCTTGGTAGAGCATTTTGGTAAAGTGGTAGAGCACTTTCTACTTTATTTCCATGTTAAGAGGAATACAAAAACTTATGGTAACTAAGTTGCAGATTTGGCAGATTTCCCGCCTGCATTGCAAGATATAGGACATGTGAAAGTCTTAAAACAAGAACATTGTTTTTGATAAGATAAATTACCTAAAAGAACACCCTACTTTCATCTTGTTTTTAAATCTAGACTCAAAACTTCTAATTTTATCAATTAGGATACTCAAATTTCACTTCAAACTGTAGATATTACCACTAAGATCTCTCTCTCTCTCTCTCTCTCTCTCTCTCTCTCTCTCTCTCTCTCTCTCTCTCTCGGGTGCCGAAAACACCAGCGCTAAAAAAGTGGGTTATGGAGCCCCCCACCACTGCTGAAACCCCCACAGCTATGGGGGTTCTGCTGCAAAACCCCCCACCATGTGGAACTGACTGCCGTCAAAACAAATTCTTCTATTCCACAGAACATAAATGCACTGTTGTCTCGAGTAAAAAGAACACCTTTTCTTGAAACAAAGTTAAAAGGAGGGACCAATTCAAGGTTAGCATACAGGTCTAAAAGAAGAGGGTAAGTTAGAGAGGCAGGGAATAATGAAGGAAATAACAATGCAAACTCAAAATCAGGCAGTAGAGCCGCAATTTCAATGGAGGATCACACAGCATCCATTGTTTAAATGGAGAAAGATACAAACTTTGAACATCAAATACAGCTGATCAAAGGATCGGAAGCCTAAAAAGTGTAACTAAAGATTAAATACAACAAGAGTTCAACCCAAATGAAAAAAATGCACCTTTATTAAATTGTGATGAACATGAGGAACGCCATATCTAGTGAAATCAGGAATAAGAGTGGAAATTGAAGTGGGAGAGAAAGGGAAAGAGAAGGCATGTAGTGAGAAGAGTTTAAAACAAGGAAGGGGCATGGCAGGGAAAAATAATGGGTTGCGTCAAAAGGCTAGAAAGATTGAACGAGGGATCTAGGCATCCTGCCAGGCAAGAAGCTCCAAGGCCCCCTTTGATGTCTTCCCTCTTCCTATTGTAGAAATCCCCCAACATGGTTGTGGGGCTTCTTTGCTGATGGGGCTGACGCTCATATTTCTCTAGCGTTGGTGTTTCCAGTGAGAGAGAGAGAGGAGTTTGCCATGTCATTAAACAACAGTAAAAATTGACGGACCTTAATGATAAGTCTTTATAATTGAAGTGAAATTGAGAATTGGATACCTCAATTAATAAAATTAGAAGAGTCTATATTAAAAGATGGGTCTATTTTTGAAATCAAGGTGAAAGTTGAATATATATATATATATATATTTGGGTAATTTACCCTTTTTGATACCTAGCTAGTCTATAAAGCTAATAGGTTGCTTTTTTTTTTACTGAGCCATTTCTCTTCATCTTGGATACAGATGGCTGCTGTTGCTGCATTGTGTGTACAGTATGAGGCTGATTTCCGGCCAAACATGAGCATTGTGGTGAAGGCCCTGCAGCCGCTTCTACACACTAGGCCAGGACCTTCTGGTGAGCCTGGCCAAACCTGAGCACCTTTTTGGTTCACTTCTTTCTTGCTGGTGAAGGACCTTGCTCTTGCATGAGCACAACTAGGGAACTGTTTTAGACAACATAGCAGCTTCTGTAGATGGTGATTGGTGTGCACTCCTCCTATGTTTCCATTATTTAGATTTTATATATATATATATATATAATTTTTTTATAACGTTTTGAGGCTGTATTTCCTGTATATCCGTTTTACATTGGATATTTATTGCTTGTTGCGATGGATTGTGAAGAGAAAACCATCAATGCTGCAGTGATTCGGGGCATGGTTTATTTTAGACAGGGAATAGTCCTGATTCCCCAATGGATGAACACACAAACAATTGTATTTTTTCCAGCTAAGAAAACAAGGAATAAGCCCAAGTGGCAAAATCCATTCAGTGGCACTTAAATGGAATGATAATTCTGATAATGCATTGAGAAACTCTCTTATACTTATGTGCAGAACTAGTTCACCTTGGTTTCAGATTAGAATGTGGAATGGCTAGTTTAGTTTGTAGGAGATGGTGACAACCATGCTTTTGAATGAGAATGTGTTCCTCGTATCTTTAATAGAAATGTTACTTTTGACATTCAGAATGCCTTGCACTATAATGAATTATTCCCTGTTTAATATTTTATGCCCCAAATGTTAAGGGCAGGTTTTAAATAGCTTTTAATTTTCTATTTTTGGTTTTTGTTTGATTTTTGTTCACTTTTAATTTTCCTATAAATGAATGAAAATCTAGTATGTCCTTTAATAATTTTAATTTGTTTTTAGTTTTGTTCTTGATTCTTGTAGGCTATGTTTTTTACGAGTTCCTTTGAGCTATTCATTTGTGATTTGGGTGTGAAATCTCAAATCTAATGTTTAAACATAATTTTGTAAAAATGATTTGAATTTGGGTCCTAATCCAATGATAGATTTTAACTCAAAGAATCGAGAGATTTTTAAATTATGTCAAAAAATGTGTTGTTTAGACTAAAAAATACATAATCATATAAATATATATGGTATATAATACATGCATATAAATATAGATATGTATTAATCTGTTTGATTATTTGTTTAGTTCTCCATACTTTGGTGCTAAAATTAGGAGGTCTCCCCTCATAACCATAGATTTATAATAAGGGCATTTTATTTGAGACTAGGGTTTAATGAATTTTGTAAAATAATATTTGAAAATGCACTACATTTTTTTGTCATACTTGCAAATAAATTTGATAAATAATATTTATAAGTTGATAAAATGTATAATAATTTTATTTAAAATTAAATTTAAAGTGTTATATCAATTTATAAAAGTTATTGGTAGATATATCTTATATTTCATTTTAAAATGGAAAGGAAAGAAGGATGAGCTGCAGCAGACAGCAGTGGAGGATCGATTTGTTTATGAATAAATTGTGGCGTAAAGGCTGGGCCTTCCCTTTAATCAATAAACAAACTCCTTTCCTTTCCTTTCTTTTCCTCTGATCAATTTCCTCTCTCTCTCTCTCTCTCTCTCTCTTTCTCCACCTGGCTCTGATCTAGGGCTTCTATCCACTCGTCGTTGAAGGAAGCCATCATCGATACAGACGCAAAAAAACACAAAAATGGGCAAAACGACATCTTTCAAAGAAGAGTTCACCTTCGGTTTGTTTCTGCAATCTCTCTCTCTTCTCTTTGTTCTCCGACCGACCTTGCTTCCTGAAATTCAAATTCCTACGTTCCTCTCCTCTTTTTCTTATATTTCAATCTTGACCAAAATTGATGCAGAGGAACGATTAGGCGAATCGCGAGATATCATTGCCAAATATCCAGATCGAATCCCAGTAAGTTACATCTCCGTTTCCCCCCTCTTCTGCTCTTTTCATTTTCCTATTATTCTTGGTTTTGACCATCTGATTTCCTTCCGTCTCTGTACCTTTATGGCCCCTGGCTTCTACTGTTTGTCCCCAAAATGGTGTTTTCTTTGCTCCTGGAATCAAATTCACCGCAAGTTTGACTATTGTTAAAGTTAATCATCTTCTACTCGTCCTTTGATCTGGGAAGCATTGGTTCTGTGGGAATAATCCTTGAAATTATTCATGGAATCTGTTACTCGGGTCATGATTATGAAGTAATTGCGTTTTGCTTTTGGCACCTTAATGTCCCTATAGAAAGCAATGCAAAGAACCTACCGAGCTTTTGCTTGAACATGTACCATCTACGAATTTGTGAAATGAGATTTGACAACGTTACCGCATTTCAGGTGGTGGTTGAAAGGTATTCGAAGACTGAACTTCCTGCCATGGAGAAGAAAAAGTAAGTCCTGCATTCACTTGGCTTCTCTATGAATGTGCTTTTGAAGGAGTGTGGTTGTCGCACCTACTAACTCTGTTTATGTGTTTCTTTTGCTTTTCGTTCCTATTGCTTTTGGCGTTCTCAGCTTCTCTATGTTTGTTTTATCAACCTTGTTTCACTATCATGCCATTTTTCCACAACAGTTGCTCTAAATAAGCAACCTTTTCTTCTAGCAATTTTGATTTCTCAGTTAGACAGCTAGTTAAATTTTTGAATACGCTTATATTTTCCAGGAAAGATGGTGTTTTTTGCATTGGGCTAGGTTCATTGACTTAATCATATTGCATATTTGCCCTTGTTTCAAACATTTTTTATTTGTTGCCTGGGGAACATATTGGTGCTTCAGGACACAAACAATGATCAATTTATGCAGGGGAAGAAGAAAGTTTCGTCTTACACGGTTTGGATGATTATTTGTTGTCAATCAATTGAAATAGTATCACTTTTGTGAATTATATCATCTTACTTTTTTCTCCCTTGTGATCTATCTTTCCCCCCGCCCTTTGTTCAATTAACAGGTTTATCCCCATATTACTATTTGCATAATTTCATTGATGACTGGTCTAATATTACTTGTACCTGCTATTTTTGTGTTCATTTTGAGAGTTTTGACAACATAATCGTTAGCCATATAACATTAACACATTTTTCATCTTAAATCATTTAGTTTGAGCATTCGAATCTCTGGTAGTTCCACTCAGATATTGTTTTGTAATTCCATATTTTTCTTCTCTCCTCGCCCCCTTCTTGTGTCAACGGGGAACCAATTAGCATAGGCTTGACCGACTTAAACTCAAAAAACATTTCTTTATTCAGTCATTTCTCTTTTTTATGGAGGCTGATCAGTCTTTGTATTTGTTTATGGATTCTCTATTGCCTATAGATACCTGGTACCCCGAGACATGTCTGTTGGGCAATTCGTCCACATCCTGAGTGGCAGGCTTCGTCTAGCTTCTGGAAAAGCTCTCTTTGTTTTTGTGAAGAACACTTTACCACAAACATGTAAATTCACCCCTATATCCCTTGGCATCTTGTTCTAAGTTTTGTATTTTTGGCAAGATCATATGGTAATGTATTTATTTTGTACACTGACCTGCAGCAAGTCTGATGGAGTCTGTTTATGAATCCTTCAAGGATGAGGATGGGTTCCTTTACATGTGCTACAGCAGTGAGAAAACATTTGGCTGTGCTGATTGGTGATCCTTTGTAAATACTTTCCATTTGCCTTGGGTCTGATCTAATGTGCTTGTGGAGTATATGCGTGTGTAAGCTGAATTGACTGGTGTGTATTTATCTATCATCTACCTTGTAAATTAGTCAGAGATGGGAAATGATCCGCAAAAAATAGATGCACATTGGCTCTTTTTATTTTTCATTTGATGCTTTAATAATTCGGTTGGAATAGGCGAGGTATTTAACTACCGTGGGCGAGGGAAGGGGGATATTGCAGCTACCAATTTAGAATAAGAAGCTCGCGTTTTATTATTCATTTGATCCACAATATTAGAGAAAAGGGGGGGGGGGGGGGGGGGGGGGGGGTGCCTCCGGCTACCGCCGGCCGGTGGTGCTAATAATCAAACGTCGCAACGTAACCAGAGCGGCTCGTCAAATTCACCCCTGAGCTTGTCGCCTGCAGCAGCTCCTTCTCCCCTCTGCCCCTGGGGTTGGTGCCAAGCTGGTGAGCCGTTCTCGTACCCATTGCAAGTCAGCCTCTGCAGCCCACTCCCATCCAATTTCACCGCGTACAAGTCCCCGTATGGTTGGAACTGATTCGGCATCGCCACTGGCTCCGATGTCACTCCCCCAATGTTGGCCGTCAACAGAAGCCACTCCCCGTCTGGACTGAAGCACACATGGTTGATCCTCTCCCTATTCAATTCTCCGGACTCCCATCCCTCCACTTCAATTCTCCGGACGCCCCCCGATTCCGGATGAATCACATATATGCTGAACGCTTCAATGTTGTCTGGGTTGTGCCTGTTCGAAGAAAATGCGATCAGCTTCCCGTCCGGAGACCAGCTAGGCATGGTGTCAATCCATGGCCCCTCCGTCAACTGACGGATCATCCCCCCACTCTTCTCAAATTCCCCATTCACGGCGTCAATTATGTACAGGTTCTTGTGCCCCGAACGTCCCGACCTGAACACGATATACTTTCCATCGGGCGAGCACGAAGGGAATGCGTTGTTACCTGTGTCTTCTCTGGTGAGGATCTTTACGTCGACCGGGATATCCTCCCGATCGTCGGAGAGGTCACTGGAATCGAATGATATCCGCCCGATTTGGACCGAAGCTTTAATCGAGTCGAAGATCGGCCCGAGCGAGGTGAAAATCACGTTTTCCTCTGTGGGGCTCCAGGAATTGCAGAAAGCTATTCGCTCTTTGAGCAACGTCCATCTCTTTGAACCATCCGATTTGACGATTCTCAGACCAGAATTCGAATCGAAGTCCTGATTGAACGCCACCAAATCACCATTTGGAGAGAAGGAGGGGAAAGCCCCGTTGAGCCTCACCATTCGGAGTTGTTTTATGGGCGACGTCACGTAGCTGATGTGCGGAATTATGGAATCGCCTGGGGCCGACTCGCCTCGGAATCTGTGATAGCCAAGGAAACCTGAATCCGACGAAACGAAGGGATTATAGTGATGAAAGTTTGGGTTTAGCAACTCAGTCACTGGCCAGAACTTCTGGGACTGCAAATCATAAATCTCAATGTGACGGAATTTCTTATCTCGCCGGCGGGTGGCTACGGCAATTCGGGATTCGTCGTGCATAGCCGCAGGGGTTAAACAGTGGAGACCCGGCGGGGTGACTCGGGTAGGGGCGGTTGGCATGGTGCCGGAGATTCCGAGATCTTCCGGGAGATCGACACGGAAAACGCTCCACCATCCGTCGTCAGCTTGGCGGTGGAAGTAAATGGTGGAGTCTCCGGACCAAGTGGGCCAACCGCCGTGCTGACAGACGATCGTGCGCTTAGCGGGGTCGGAGTCCGGGAAGACGACGATATCGGTGAGAAGATCACGAAATTCACCACCCCAAGTACGAGATCCGTAAGATGCGACGGCGATGAGCTTGCCGGATGGAGAAATAGCCGGAGAGTAATCAACGCAACCGTAAGGCGTAAGCCGGACTAGGGGGGGCTCCTCATTGTCGTGAAGAAGGGGGGCTGCGTAAAGAGCAGACCAGGATTTGAAGGGTTTGTCGGGAGGTTCGTGGGCGGAAATGAAATAAAGTCGGCCGTTTTGAAGGAGGGGACGGTCGAGGAATAGGCTTTGTGGGGGAGACGGCAGTTGCAATTGGGATTCGGCGAATCCAGTCGCAGTTGCACGGCGAGATAAGTAGATACGGGGTGAACCGCTTCTCTCAGATACATAGACAATGGCTGGGAAGTCGTCGTCGTCGTCATCGCCGCCGTTGGCTACAAACTGACCGTTGAAGTTGATGGAAACTCCGTCGGTGACGCGGTGCTCCTCCTCGTCGTCGCCTTGGTAGAGATGATGATGAGAAGAAGAGGGGATTTTGAGGGAGAATATGTCGAATCCATAGTGCAATGCGCCGAGGGTGGTGAATATGATTGTTCCTTTGATGAGCTTCTCCTCGTTCTCAGCCTCCATGATATCTCTCACTTGTCACAATAATTGGAAAGCGGACATCAAGAAGGGGTTGGGGTTGGGGTTAGGGTTGGGTGGGGCTTTTTCCTTATTGCGCTGTATGTGTGTGTGTGTGTTGGGGTTGTCGGGTCCGTCCCAGCTATCGCTATGTTTGGGCAGGTATTGACGTTGTCAAAGTGATTGGGCGTGTAGCATTATCCAATCCTCATTTGATGATAATGATCGGATAATATCCACCCCACAATGTAATATAGCTATAAATGCATACACCAAACCGTCATACACCTATCGGTTCCCGACCCCATCCAATCCCGGCCCGTCTCGTCTCAGCCACCCTACCAAATGGACCCTTCAAATGGATGATGAATAATAATTGATTTATTAATTAATCTCATTCGTTCTTATCTCGTCGATTTGTGTGCTATGCGTTACCTCTCCTCCTCCGATTACTGCTGCCTGCCAGTGCCAGTGCCAGTGCCAGTGCCAGTTGGCCCAATTTCTTGTTTCCTTGTTACTTTGGACCACTGAGCCCTGCCTGCCTTCCCTTGGGCAGGCTGTCGGCCCATTCCTTTCGACGCATGCTGGGCCGGGCCTTGATATATCCCTACCAGGTACCAGCAGCAATTCAACCCGGCCCACTAGCTATCTTGTATTTGGTGCATGCATTTTTTAAATAATAAAGGTTTGATTTGGGTGGATTTTCTTATATAATAATATGGAGGAATAGCCAGCCTGTGTTTTGGATGTGTAAAATATTTTTAAAAAGATTATATATAAAATAATTATTTTAAAAAATGAAAACACAAAATGATTTTGTGAATTTGGTTATCTAATAAAATATATATATATATATATGATATGGTACAGTAGGAGTTGGTGGTTGTTTATTCTATTCTATTCTATTCTTTTCTTTTCTTTTCTTTACTACCACCCACCCTTCATTTGTTCTTCTGCTGCCCTCTTTGATTTCAGCAGAAGTCAGTGGGGGATTGATACTCCACTCCACACCTTCAATGGAATGGACTGCTGCGTGTAGTGTCAAAGATCGATTTGGATAATAATAATAATATAAATAAATGAAAGCAACTCCACAATTTCAATGGAATGGAATGGACTGACTGCTGTGCGTAGGTGTCAATACAAGAGGAATTCATTTATAACAACATATAATAAGGAAAGATATACATACAAGAGGCAGAGGGAGGTTGGTTAATTAATTAATTAGCTTGGGGTTGGGAGTGGTCTCCATGCTCGCACTCTTTTAGTCTTAATAGCCACAACTCAATTAGGTGAATGCCTGCCTGCCTATCACTCTGATTCATTATTATTATTATTATTATTATTATGGAATTTGGTTTTTGGGCCGGCCCACCCACAGAGGTCGAAGATGAATGGGTTTTGGTTTTGAGAAAAATTAGACTGGATTTAATTAAATTTCTATCTATGTTGCTTTGTTTGATGTGCCATCCAAATGCAAGCTTTTTTGAAGCTGAGAGCAACTGAGGTTATTAACAATTATACATTTTACACATTCATGTGTCACGCTTTTGTAATGTTTTTGTTTTAATTTTTTTATTATTATTATTATTATTATTATTATTATTATACAAGTAAAATAGCATCATCATTTCATTACCCACTATCAGTGGCGGCTGTTCTCCCCCCCCCCCCCCCCCCCCCACACACACAGTCCACCAAAGAATTAAGGGCACTTTGATTGAAATTATTTTTTTATAAGAAATGTCACATCAATAAAAAAAAATTCATACTTATATGTTTGATTGCTCAACATTTTCCATGAAAATGTTTGATTACTTAACATTTTTCATGAAGAATTTTCATGGTACAATACAATTTGTTTTGACCAATTTTTCATAGAAAATTACAATTAGGGGGAGATGGGAATTATTTTCTATGGTATTGGAAAATGTTTTCCTTTTCCATCTTTTTCCAATCAAACACATCTTAAGGGAATTAATTAAGAGGCTATTTGGCTTATCCCTTTTTAAGATGGCGTTTAACTTTTTCTACTTAAAAATTATCTAAAAGTTTAAATCTGTCTAGCATTTATGTAGTTATGTGCATACTTAAAAAATTCGTGATTTTCATGATATTTTCGTAAATTAAGGATACCAATATAGATAGGGGGTGTAATTTCTTGCCAAAGTCAAAATATCCTAAAAATATTCGTGATATTTTCGTAAAATATCCTTTCCAGGAACTTGTAGTATAAATTTTACAAAATATCGAGGAAATATCCGTAAAATATTTAAAAAATATCGATTAAATTTTCATAAATAAAAAGTGAAATTTACATTTTTCAAATAAGAATTTTTTAAGCCTTTATCAAATAAATAAAATAATTTTTCAACCCACATGAAAAATTTCATTTTCATTAAGAATTTCATTATTCATATTCCATTTTAATTGTCAAGAATTTCATTATTCATATTCCATTTTAATAGTTAAGCATCTGATGATTGAATATGAAACTTAAAATAAGAGACACAGAGGCTGCAGAGGATAAGGTTGCAAAAACAGAGTATTTGGATCTTTTAAACATTTTGGTTGAACTAAGAGAAGAGGATGAGAATCAACTATTTTAATGGATTCGTCTACTAGACCTTGATGATAATGAAGGTAACCCCAATTCCCAAATTGCTACAAGTGCTCGTGAATATGGAATCAATGTTGACCAGGTGTTATCAGAAGAGGTTACGAGTAGTAGTGAAGGTGACCCATAGGATATGGAAATGCGAGGAAATGTGCGTAGGTCCAAAACTAACTTTCATCTAGATGATCATATTGATGGAATTGACAATGAAGACACTGGTAACATCTCAATATGAGGAGAGGTGCGTAGGTTCACAATTAGCTTCAATCAAAATGATCATATTGATGGAATTCATAATGAAAACAATGGTGTTGATGATGGTGATAATAGT
This sequence comes from Diospyros lotus, assembly GCF_014633365.1. Lineage (NCBI taxonomy): Eukaryota > Viridiplantae > Streptophyta > Magnoliopsida > Ericales > Ebenaceae > Diospyros > Diospyros lotus. The sequence goes on from NC_068340.1 coordinate 955,970, forward strand.
GATGGCGACGACGATGATAATGGAGGAAATAATTATGCTTTTACTAAAAAAATGATACTGATACAAGTTTGTCATTGAACTTATTTACTTGTGAAGAATAATGCACTCATTACACACGGGATGAAGACCATGGGTGTAAAGTTGGGGGTCCCGACATAGGGGCTATTGGTAAGGATTATATAAGGAGAATCCATCACATGCAGTTAGGGATGTTATCATCCAATGAAGATAACATTTCAACCACTTTTGAATCTATGACTTTAGGGACTAATGATGATGGCCATACAGGTTTTGGGATCCCTTACACATAATTTCCTATATATAGACAAATGATAGAAAGAAATCAAGAAGATTATTCATGGTATGTTCGTGATTATATTCAAAACCATTCAAATTTTATGTCATGGTATCAGTATTGTATAAATCTAGATGCTGGTCACACCATGTATGAACCACTTAGAACTTCATTTTAGTATTAAAATTTGCATGACTTGTGTGATGCAAATTAATTGAAAAGTTTTAATGGAAGGTTTTTAATTTTTTATATAGCTTATCTATATATTATATCCATATTTATACCTTTGAATTGTTACTTGTTAGATATAATATTATTTTTGGTTGTAGAAATGATTATCTTAACATTACTAAAAGTTTCATTCAAAAATATTATATTTTTAACTAAATTTTCATACTTTTCATAAATTTTACGTCAATATCTGTTGATATCGATATTTCTGTCAAATCATAGTACTGATATTTCCGTTGATATCGATATTTTCAACATTATGCGTTTGATTTGAAAAAAGCTAATAAGTTATCAGAATTTAACAAAAAGACTCAAATGAATATTTTGCTGAATAATATAAATAAAATTCATAAAAATACTAATTGTTAATAAAAATAAATTATAAATTGATATCCAAATAATAACATTTTTACCATTAGATATTGATAAATTATATATAATTATTAAAAATAAGTTAAATATATATGTTATATTTAGACAGAGATGGAGGTGATGGCAACGTATAGAGATGGAGAAGGCGGCAATGGAGGTAATGATGATGAATAGAGATAAAGGAGGCGACGATGATGGGGATAGGGCTAGAGGTGGCGGCTGCCATAGAGAAGATGGAGGCGGCAGTGACAGAAAGAGGCTGGTAAGAGACGACAATAGAAAAGAGGTAGATGAATGAAGGAGAGTGATAATGTTGAAAATATAGTAGTTGTTTAAGAGCAAAATTGTAATGTAGTTGGTCAAATAAATAAGGTATGGACAACGTTTTGAGAAAAGTTAAGGGGGAGTTTTTCTAAAACACTGTCAAAAAGTATTTAAGCACGACAGCGTTTAAATTTTTTAATTTTTAATAATATATAACTAAATAAACTATACAATATTTAAACTCCATTAACAATTTATAAGTGGTCAAATCAGAGTCTAAAACACTCTTCTATCATGAGTTGTTGTTGATATATCAAATTGACTTTTGTATTAAAAATTGGGGGTGTGCAATCGATTATAACGGAACTAACAGAGTCATCTAAACTAATCGAAACCAAACTAACTGAATTTTGAGCTGCTGTAACCGAATCTAAATTCTTATAAAAAAAATCAAACCGAACCTAATAAAAGATGTATGGGTTGTTGATTTGATTCGATTTTTCGATTAATAATACTAAAAAAAAATTAAATTGAATAAACAAAATTCTTGAAAAAAATAACTGAATCAAATCTAACAACCAAACCAAATTGAATAACCGAAAATCTTAAGGGAAATAACCCAACCAAACTGCTACTGGTGAAAAATCGAACCAAATCAACAAGTTTGGTCGGTTCGATTTGGTTAATTTGGTTTATCTGAACTCTTACTCATCCCTATTATAAATATTTTACATTTTTCAGTCAAAAGATTTGAGAAAATTATGCTATGCTATTATTAGTATTAGTATTAGTAATACTATAATGGGGTGTTTCGTATAAGAGAAGTTTTTAAATTCCTGTGATTTATGATTTCTAAAAATACTCTTGAAAATATTTAATTCTCAAAATTTATGTAATTTTATATTTGGTTAACTTTAAACTATCTAAGGAATGTTAGGTATTTTTTTCTAGGAATCTTATATTCTTATATTTGTTTTAAGAGAAATTATATTTGCACCCATTTTTTTTGCTCTTTGCAACCATCTTTTATAGTTACAACAATTATTTTCCAAAAAGTACCCTTTAGTGTACACACCATCATCATTGGCGGTCGCCCATCATCGCGTCATTCCCATCAATGACCGCGACAAACACAGTTGCCTATCATCACACTCGAACTTGGGGTTTCGATACGATGATGGACAGCCGCATTTGTCACGACCACGTTCCTTATGGCCACCAACATATGTGATGATGGATGGCAACGTTTGTCGCAGCTGCTTGTGGGTATGACGTGGTTGCCGATGATGATAGTGTGTGCGAAAAGTGTGGGATGATCGTGTACACTAAGGGTATTTTTGAAAAATAATTATTGCAAGTGTAGAAGGTAGTTGTAGAGAGCAAAAAATATGGGTGCAAATAGAATTTCCCTTGATTTAAATGCAACATTGCTAAGAATCCATGTTATTTTTTTTCAAATTACCCTTATTTAATTCTTTATTTAAAAATGATAAAAAAAATTTAGCATATAAAATATTGGATCACACAACCTCTATAAAAGTAAAAAAATGTCATTTTTTTATGCATTATATATATATGTGTATATATATACATAATATATATATTTGTACGAATATGCACTTTAATTATTTTTAAAAAATTTTATATACAAAGCATTCAGCTCTAGACTTCAGTTTGCTGAGAGATTTTTTTTTGTGAGCAACAATGAAAGAAGTTGCGAGGGCTGCGGTGTGTGAGGAGCATAACAAAAAGAAGTTATGGTAAAAATAATCGTGAAAGAATTATGAGATTATAAAAGAGTAATGGGTATTTTAATTTTTTATTTATTAAAATTTTTTCACTCATGAGAATTTAAGATTCCTAAACCCCATAATTTTTTTTTTATGAAAAAATTAATTAAAAATAAATTTTGAAAATATTATTTTTTAAAAAATTATACTAAATATGAGGATGTAAATTCTTTAACCTAACATTTACAAGAATTTAAAAATTCCTTCCGTATGAAATGGCCCTAATAGTATGAAAAGGTAATTGATTTGAAAAAAGAGTTGGTTGTTACGTGGAAACTTCCTGGGGGGGGGGGGACAAGGCAACGGACCATGTGTTACGTGACTCCACGGACGCTGGGGTCTCCCGTCTCACGTCACCCTGCCTTCGTCACACCATCACCTCATGCTTCGTGCCGCTGCTTCCTACCCAACCAAACTTGAGATTCTTTTCTTCTCTATATATAACACACAATAAATAAAACCAATCGCCTCTTCAAAATATCCTCAGCTTTTTATTGGTTATATATATATATATATATTATTCCCTCTTATTTGATTTAAAACTTATCCTGCTACTACATGATGGTGACAAATTTAAAAAAAATATATATATATAACTTTTGGGCCTCCCCAAATTAAACAATTAAATATTAACAAATGAAATGCATTGACTTTGAATTTTTGGTTCGTTGCGTTATATATAAGACTCATATTATTGGTACATTATTTAGGTATATTTTCAATTATATAATATATATAAATAATAAAAATATCTCTTGTCTCTCACCATCTTTAGTGATAGATATTTTAGACATTTTAACATTATTATATAATTTAAAGTGTACGATAAAAATACCCCTCGTGCTTCACTGCGCCTCACCACCTTTAGTAAGGAATATTTTAAATATTTTAATATTATTATGTAGCCTAAAATATATATAATGATATACTAATAGTATTTTGGGTGTTAATAATATTTGATTAATTATGAAAACACGTGTGTGTGACGTGAATACTAGTAGTCATTAAAACTGTTATATGTATTTTTCGTACTACTCCTTATGAGTTGGACTCAGTCTAATGGGCCGGGCCAATCGCCAGGATCTTAGAAGGTCCACACAACATTGTCAAAGAAAGTTCATACACCACCGAAATATCCGAAACTCGTAAAGCGAGCTCCTTGCGAGCTTTTAGCAAAGCTCCTAGCGAGCTCTCAACAATCGACATAATGAGCTCTCAATAAAACTCCCAATTCGCTGGACCTATCAGTTCGTTGGCCTAAAAAAAAAGAACATCCTCCTCACATAGATGACAAAACTGCTGAACAACCAAAACTAGAGCTCACTTACCTTATCTGAAACGGACCAGATACCGCCACTCTGGAAGAATAATAAGACATGCAAGGAGAATAATCAGATACCGCCACTCTAGAAGAATAATCAGAGTACGGTCGTGGAGTAGATATCGTTCTAATCGAGCCGCGTAAAAATTGCTCATGTTCACTTATATTTGAGATCTTTATTTTTTTCTTCTTTGCATTTTCGAATTCACTCACCGCGGTCCAAAACGAATTACGATCAACTAAAATCGAACGCCGACAAAAACTAAATTAGTTTTGTACTAATAATAACTTGGAAAAAGAAAGTAATTAAGATAGATATATAGATAGATAGAGAAGGGGGGCGTTTTTTTGTGTCAAAATGGGGTTTAATTGGTCGACGAAGTTTCCAAGCAATGATCAACGCGATGCGCATGGCCCGGTTACGAATCAGCACAATATATCTTTATTATACGGATAATAAAAATGAAAAAAAAGGACGACGGACTTGCGAATCCTGTTGAGCAAAGAGAGAGAGAGAGAGAGGCGCTTGGCATGGTAATAACGTGGAACTGACCTACCCCCACCCCGGTCCCCTACCCCTGCTTTATGCCTATTAATATGGTCTTCTCTTGGGTCAATGGACAAACATATATAAATTGCCACCAATCATATCAAAATGAAAATGAATTATGCACATATATATATATATAGTGTCTGCTTGGCGCTTGCAGCTTAATTGTATCAATACATGTATTTTCCTTTGTTTTAATCCATGTACGGGGATGGGCCGGGTGGGGTAAAAGCAACGAAATTTAAGAAGCTGCGGTGCTCTTTCCTTCCTCCCTGGATCTCGCTCTGGCTCTGGCTCTGGCTCTCTCTCACCAACACGCTATGGAAGCTGGCGGGGATGCTGCGGGCAGCAGCAAGAGAAAGATTTGCCACGGCCGCCCTACTGCAGGTTATGATCATGTCGACGATGACGATGATGTTGATGAGGAGAAGAAGATGGAAATTTTCTGTGCCCTTATTAGTACCACTCGCGATCATATACTCAACAATATTAATGTTAATGGCAGCTCCTCTGCACAACTTCTGATCCAAAGCGGCTGGGCGGCGGCCCCCAATAACAAGAAGATGAAGACGGCCATCGACGTCGACCCAGACTCCTGCAATAACATGTACAAGGCGCCGGCTAATATTATCAATTATCATCATAAAGCAGCAGCAGCTGCTGCTGCTGCTGCTGCCGCCGCCGCCTGGCAACCCTCGTTCCAGCACGAAGATTTCATCAAAGTCGACGGCGACGATAAGAATATTCAGTCCGCTTCCTGCAGATCAACCAGAAGCCCACGCGCGGACATGAGCATGATCATGACGTCGACAAGGCCTCCTCCTGCCGTTGCTGCCGCTGCTGCTGTCGCTTCTCCTCGTCCTCTTATGATGATCAAACAACCAAACGGCGACAATAAATTAGCCGATCATCATCATCATCCCAAAGACGCTTTAGATCTTAAGCTCTCCCTCTAATTATATATCTGGTTGATCGGTCCAGTATTAATTATTTGCAATTGCATCTCCACGTACGAAGCATATATATATATATATATATATGTACGTATGTATGTACTATTGCAGCATGTACATACGTAGTTGCTTAATTGATCTCATTGTTGGAATTAATTATCTAATGGCGAATCCATTAAATTCTTGAATCCTCATGATGAATTCGCAGAGTCTATATAACATTTGACAGATTAATTATATAATAATTAATTAATTGTAATTGACTCATTCTCGTAACGAAATTGTTTAAGTCAGGCAAGATGAGAAATGTTCAACGCGAGCAAGAGATCAAAACTCTTCTAATTATATGCTTCCTTCCTATTTTAAACCAAACACAGATGGACATACAAAAGTAGTCAATATACACATAACTTACTAATTATTATAATATTTGATACTGAACCATAGAATTAAATTGGTATTTTTCTTACGAGGTTTTGGGGATAACTAAGAAATGGACTCACAATTAGTAATAAATATTTTACCCAACCCTTTGTACAGTTTTTAGTTTTATATATACGCACAATTAATATGATTATTAATGTTGTTAGATTTAACAATATAATTGTTTTCAGATTCTTCTCGTCAGTTGTTTTCAAATTGTGAGTTTTGTGTTTTCTAATGAGACCCAAGATTATGAAAATTTTTTCAAGTGAGTTTTATCTTCATAGACTTTAGCCCAAAATTGAAGAATCCAAGTCCGTTACCACTTTTAGACAGTCCATTTTGAAAGTCGGGCCACAAGTCTTAAACCCACTTTGGAGGAAAAATGGTCCTCAACCCATTTGCTGAAATGGAAAAAGCCCACTGGGTTTAGCCCTAAAGCCCGCATATATAAGGCCTATTTTGTGCGGCCCTCTCTTGATTTTTTCCCTTTCTCGGCCGAACCCTAGTCTCTCCTCTTCTTTCTCCTTGCTTGGCTGATTGCTTCCTTCGTGGTATCTTTTTGTGGTTGATCTTCCATGGCTTTGTTTCTATCTCAGTCTGATACTTCTTTCCATGTTGAGAGGCTGCATCTTTCCTTGATTGATCTTGGCAAATTTGTTGTCGATGCGCATGCCCTATTTAGGGGATTTCGATCATTCATTATCGGTAAGCTTTCTCTCTTTACTTTATGCTTTCTACCCTCCGTCTTTGTGACCAATCTACCTTCTGTGGTAACCTATTATGTGTGGCTTTGATCATTTGGGTGAGAGAGAGAAGGTTTCGTTGAGTTCGATCGAGAGTTGTTGGGGTTTTCTGGGCTTATGGTTTGGGGCTTTGTTGTGGCTTGTGGTTGCTATTCGGTGGCGTTACTAAAGTAGTGAACGATTTTTTCAAATCTGAGCCTTGGAGCAGTCTTTGTAATTGTCATTGTTTTCAAAACAAAGAGTTTTTCTTTTTGTTTTTTGTATTATTAGTTTTTGTTAAATCTAATTCAATTTAATTGCACACTAATCCATTTGTTTTGTAGTTGATATTTCTCAACACAAATAATAATGTGGGATGATGAGCCCACGGGAGGTGAGGCAAGGCTCAAGAGGCAACCACTCCCAAAACTTTTGTCTTTTGCAACTTGCTTTTGGTAGCTTTGGTATGTAAAGTGGTCCTAACTGTGTGTATTCTCTAATTAATTAACTCCATTTAAATTTAAAATGAAAATAAGTACCCAAAAAAAAAGAGATATAAATACAAAGTCCATTTAAAAACTTATCAAAACAAGCAAACATATATATATATATATACATGTGTGTGTAGGGTTGGGTTAATTAATTAATTGGGGACATTTACATATGTTAGCTGGTGGTTTGCTTGCTGCGTCAATTTTATGTTAGCTGGTGGTTTGCTTTCTGCGTCAATTTTAGGTGTGGATGACTAAGCAAGCCCTAAGCAACAACCAAAAGCTTGGTGCTTGACTTCAAAAACAATTACAAAAAAAAAAGAAGCAGTAGCTTGAGCTTGGTATGCCGTTTTAAGAAGGTAGATAGGTTAAGGACAATTAATTAACTCGCACGTATTTATTACTGTGGAAAATGTTTACACTTGATGGGACACTTTGGGTTTTTTGGTCATGCTGTTAAGGGTTAGAAGGAAAATGGGCTTGACTTGGGTTTAAAATTAAATTAAATTAAATGCTTTCCTTCCGAAGAAAAGGCCGACATGGATGGGATGGGCCTGATTTCTAAGACGAGGCCGAATTTAAATAAAATAAAAATACCCAAAGCAATGGGTCAACGGATTCAAGCCCACATGGACAAAGAAGGCAAAGAGGGCCAGTGTGCTGGTTTGTTAACGATAATTATTATTAGTTTTTTGACTTTGAATCTATCAATTAGGGGGACTCGTCGTCTCGTCATGGTGGTGGACTCAGAACTCAGGACTGAGGAGGCAACATGTAAAACGTCGAAGTGTAATCCTCAATTTTCAAACATATATAATAATAATCTACCAAACCCACCCCTACCTATTAGTATTAGTGTTAGTATCATCATCGCCCCGCCCGGCCCCTCATTAGTTTGTTTCATAGTGGTCCTGCATGCAGACTCAAATCATATTTGTTTTTTAAGTCAGGCGGGTTTGATAATTCGGTTTGATTTAATTGGAGTGTGTTCCAAGCTTCTCCATCCATAAATGCTGCTGGTGGGGTGGTTCCATTTTTGGTATATATATATATATTTCTTTTGTTGATATTTATGTCACTTTTACTATATAAAGTGGAGTAAAAGTAAACTCATACATAATAATAATAATAAGAAATATACATGTCTTTTAAATATTGCAACATCTCTATAGAGATTATTAGGAGAGTCAAATAAAAATTTAACTTTAGATTAAGATGAGTTTGGTTAAATCGAATTAAGCCATACCCAAATTTAAATATTTTAAAATGCGTGTTACATTTAAAAAATTCAAAATTGATATTTTCGTAATTTTATCTGACCCAAGATTTCTTCGATTTTTTTTTTTCAAGTCTTTTTAAATTAGGAAAAAGGTGAAATGTTAACGCCAATCAGAGCAGGATATAATATTTTACAAAGTAATAAAGACGTAATAATTAAATTTACGACTAAAACTAAAAACCATTGCTTTGGTTTGGTTTGGTTACGTAGGTGGGTGGGGGGCGGTTGTTTGTCAGTAGTCGTACGTTGTCAGGCATGGAAACTGCAGGTGACGTCCGCATAGAACGTCAGCGCTAACAGAGAGAGCACACGCACGCACTGACGCGGGAGGCGTGACCGCAACCTTAAGCCACCGACCACAACAATAAGTAAACCACAACGAGTTGTTGATGAGTTGAATTGAAAGCTTGCAAGCGGTGAAAGTACCGCCGCAGCTCCAAATCCCAAACCTCAAAACCTAAAACGTAACGTCACCGCATATATATATATATATTTATGTATGAGTAGAGAGAGAGAGAGAGAGAGGGGGGAGATGAAATGACGGAAACACCCCCCGGGCCCCAAGGATATTTGTGTCTTTTGAAACCACCCTCTATCTACATTCATAAATATATATATATATATATATATATTGTTGCCGGCTCTTCCCCGTGGGCGCCACAAACATTCCAGACAGACAGACACCGTTGCGCGTGCCCACGTTTTCTACGCAGTAGTATTAAGTTGACACACACGCATATCTATCTATCTATCTATCTATCTATATATACATAAGGTGGGCGGTGGGAGCATTCATCTGATTCGGAATTCGGGCAAAGTAAGTAATAAAAATTAAGATGGAGAATGGTAGGCCGGGGGAGAGAGGTGATCATCATCATCAGCAGCAGCGGATGGAGGAAGAAGAAGAAGAAGAAGAAGAAGAAGAAAAGGTGGACAAGTTCTTTGCCCTCATCAGAAGCTATAAGGAGGCCCGAGACCGCCGCAGGGAGGAAGTGCAGCAGCAAGAAGAGTTGGAGGAGATGATGAAGAATGAGAAGAAGAAGAAGACAAGGAAGAGAAAAGCAGATCTGCATCCTCTTCCTCCTCCTCCTCGCATACAACAGTCCAACATTAATTCCTACTCCGCTTGGGTTCCCAGGTTTGAATGGGAAGATTTCAGTCAAGCGGCGCCGCAGCAGCAGCTGCAGCTCCATTTCACCACAAGGTCTCCTGCTGATCCTGCTCCTGCTGCTGCTCCTGTTCCTGCTTATCGTCAGAATCAGAATCAGAGGATCATGGACGGTCCCCTCATTAATTTCGGATCATCAAGCCACCGCTCCAATTCCAAAGATGCTGATGAGCGGGAGGACAATCAAAGCGGCTTGGACCTTAATCTCACCTTGTAGTTACCTACCTCCTCACTACCTAGTTGTTGTTTCTATAGATTTGAATCACAAAAAACAGAGAAGCAATTACATCGTGTTTTATTTATTTATATATATATATATATATATGAATTTGTTATTCAAATTTAATTTGATCTTGTAAATTAATTAATTAATTAATTAATTAATTAGGTACATTCTGCAATCACGAGTATGTTTGAGTGCTTGAATTAATAATTATTACAATTATTATTATAGGAGGTGGGTTGGAGTGTATGAGTAGAAAGAGAAAGAGAAAGAGAAAGGGAAAGAGGGGTTGGGTGGGTGGATCTCGATTCAATTTGCAATTAATTGCATTGATTATTACACAAGGATAATGCTACATGAACAACTCTCTTATACAATTTGTTTGAGAATCTTAATTTATCATTATATTTTAATAATTAAAATATTATGATAAATTAAATTTAAAAAACCAAATTATTTTACTCTCTCTTTCTTTTTTTTTATTATCTTTTTTACTTTCTCTCTCTTAAAGCCATCATTGCAGCAAGCACAGTTTGTTGTGACCCCCTAACCCAAGTACCACCGTCGACCCCTCATCGCCACGAGCATCGCACCGCCTTACCCCCACCACTGGCCACAGACCCCGCCGCCCCCTGCCCCCACATTGCCACTCAGACAGCCATCGCCCCCCCTCGCCAGTCGCGAGCAACCACCACACCCCTACCCAATCGCACCCACGACGCCCCCACCCAATCACACCCACCACCGACATGATTGGGTCTCTCTTTCCAATGCGTCTCCATCTTTCTCTCCACTGCATATTCTCCATCTCCGGTCATTCGGTGCTCATTCCTGCAGTCATCGAACCTCTACTAGCAGTGGCATCAACATGCATTTACTCCATCTCTAATCGTCGTCGTCTACGTTGCCAGTGACTTTGAAGACGAAGGAGTCACCGACGAGCTCGAAGATGAAGGAAATCAGTCGCCAACAAGCTAGTCTACGTTGGTGGCCGGTGGTTGGTGCTCGATGCTCAATGTCTCATTCTCTCTCTCTCTCTCCCGACGATTACTCCACTATCTGCCTCCACTGTTATCTAAATATAAATATACACTAACTAAATATATATATTACACAAAAGATTTACATATGTATAAATATATACAAGTTAAGTATATATATTAGACAAAAGATTTACATATATATAAATATATACAAATATGTTATTTAAATATAATTATAAACTAAAACGTATTGTACAAAATTATCTATCTAGACCAAATTAAACTTATTTTATTACTTTTAAAAATTTTGGCTTGTAACCTGTTGTAACTTTTAAGAATATAGTTCGGGTTGCTATTTTTAAATAATTATTTTGTAGTTTAATTTGTTCTATTTTTTAAATTATAAAATAAAAATCAAATTATAAATTATAATATTTATTTTTAAAAAAAAGATATATTCATATATCCAACACAATACAATTATATTTCTTCTCTTTATCATTCATACAAAATATAAAATTTTATGTATTTTGTAATTATTTTATCTATAAATAATTATGTATATTTTTATGTTATTATTTATTTATATTACTTGAGTTGAAAGATAAAAAACTGTATGTAAAGTTATACAAAATCTTAATATTATATTTCACAAAAGTTAAAAATTATATTTGAAGTTAAACAAAATCATAATATCATATCTCAAGTTTATGCAAGCAATATAAATAGATAAGAAAATAAATAATAACATAAGAATATATTTTAACTCGGTATAAAGGAGAGGGAGGCAATTTCAACGACGACGGAGACAGTTTCAACGATGATGATGACGATGATGACAATTGCATGGGTGATGAACGGTGGCAACTACAATGATGAAGGTCCGGTCACGCACCACGCAATGGAGGTTTAGCCAGCTGCGGATAAGAATAAGAACGAGAGAGAGAGAGTACACCGGCAATAAAGAAGGCTTGGTATCTAAGTAGGTGAGAGAGAGAGAGAGAATGAGAAAGAAGGCTTGGTATCTAAGTAGGTGAGAGAGATAGAGAGAATGAGAAAGAAGGCTTGGTAGAGAGCAATGGAAATAGGGTAGAGGGCAACAAGAGTGAAAGTGTGGGAGAGAGTGAAAGAGAGCGAGCTAGTAGAGAGCGAGGGCTCCGTCAATCTTAGATTTGGTGGGTGACGAAAATGGTGAGAGTGAAAGAGAGAGTGAGAGAGTTAGAGTCAAAGAGTGATGGTTGTTATGATAAAGAGCGAGTCAGGGTAAGAGTTGATTTGGTGGAGAGCTATTTTGTAATGTATATTGAGGACGAATTTATAATTTCATTAAGGATTGTCAAACCTTTTATTCATGTAGCATTATCCATTACATAAACCCATCATGCCAATTCAAATTGAATTCAGGTCAGGGAAGGGATTGTGGATGGAGCTTGTTCAAGATTATATTATACGAAAGCATCTTATAGGTGTTGTTTTCTTATTTTCGAAACGTTTTAGAAACGTTTCTTATTCTCGTTTCGAATTCTATTTATATTTATTTTTTTAAAAAAATATCTATTTTCATGTGTCCGTGCAGCATAAGTTCCGGACATTAGGCCAAACACATTCATAACAATATATATATACATATGTATACAGAATTTCTAAATTTCAGCATGGAGCGAGAGAGAGAGAGAGAGAGCGAGCGAGGCTGGGACTTGGAGTGGGACAAGGACAAGGCGCCGCATATCAATACAATACATATTCAATTTCTTCATAGAAAATAAAAATACACAACTTTGCTAGTCATAAAAGCAATATTCAATTTCAGGTTTTTTGGGCCAACTTCCCAGTGCCCAGCATCTACTACTACAGTAGAGAGAGACTGCACTGCACTGCACTGCGCGCAGTGGTCCATATCTTTTTAATTTAGTTTGGAGATGGGTTAAGAAATAACAGATATTCCCAATTCTATTAGTTTGGGTTTCTGGCTCACCTCCATATCTCTTTAATTGGGTCATCCATCAATATGGATTTGGACGGATGGATCCAATAAGCTTGAACTACTACTCCCAACCAAGTCTTTTTTAACTCTCATAAAAAGAGCATATCAAATTAATTTCTTTTATTTTATTCTTTTTATCTGAGAACTCTTATGTGATCATCTTATTTTAATTTTCTATCTATTTTTTTAGTTAGGGGACATTAATTGTCATTTAAACACTACTTTCCATATACTTGCCTCTGTTAATTTCCTTTTTTTGTTTAATTATTTTCAATATTTGAATGATATATATATATATATAACGTTTAACTTAATTATTATGGCCTAACCTACCCTAATCAGATTCTATTTTGATTGAGCTAGTTTTGGGTGGCTCAATGTTAATTTGGAAAAGAATATTAAGTATTGTGTGGAGTGGAGTGGAGTGGAGTGGAGGGGAGGTCCTTAATGTGTTTTGGTTTGTTGGGCTGCTGCTGCTGCAGATGAAGACGACTTAGTCACTCACTGATTGATCGGTGGTGGTGGTGTTGTTGTTGTTGTTGGCGGTGGTGGTGAGAATCAAATCAAATCAAATCAAATCAAAAAAGCAACAATGACAGAAATAGGTAAATGTTCATCCGTGCATGAATATGAATAAATGGTAGCAAGCAAGTAGCAACCACATTTAATTTAATTGCTAATAGTATTGAAACTGTATGCGGTAATGATTAAAGAAAGAAGGGACGGGTGGGTGAGGAGTGAGGAGGCACTCCAGCCTCTTCTTCTTCTTCTTCTTCTTCTGGTTCTTCTTTCTTCTTGGCCTCCTGCCCTGCGCCATTATCACCACCATCATGGCAGGCCCCAAACCAAAGGTCAATGCTTCCCCCTCACCCCTTTCTCCATTTAATTTGTGGCCACTAATTTCCTATTTCTTTTTACTTTTCTAAAACTATCATTTAAATAATTAATTTTAACATTTATGATCATCTTTTTACGTTAATGATGATATATGCATCCACCCTCCTCACAATCATCAATCAAACTTTACTTCTTTATTAATATTTATAAAAGCCAAAACCATATTTTCTCACCAAAAGTCTATCATCAATTTTAAATTTAACCTATTAAATATTTAATTTTTATAATTTATACCTCTTGATTACTTAATTATCTAATTAGTATTGAATATGTAATAGATCGATGTGAACAATGACTAAATATTCGATCAAAAAAGATCAAAACACATATATGCACAAATTGATACTCACATACATATACACACTTATATATATGTACGCACTTATATACATAGATACTGTAGGTCGTTGGTTGAAGTAAAGAGGACAAGAAAGGATGGATTGATCGAGGTCTCCAATCGAAAAAAGAAACAAGTGGGTTGGTTGCAACTTGTGAGTCATCAATAAAAGCAAAGAGAAAAAGGAATGGTGGATCCATCATAGATAGCAAGTTGGAGTAAAGAAAAAGAGGTCAAGATTTGTCAAGATAGCGATAGTTAGTGGGAGATTCAATTCTTCTATTTAGATTGATGAGAGACAAGACGACATCCAGAGACTAAAAGAAAGGGGGAGAGAATGATTGATTCAATCACTTCTTATTCTATTCTTTTTTTTCTTCTATTTTTTTTTAGTTTACTTGGTGTGTAATTCAGAGGGTGCACGCTATCATCTCCATCTACATCTCCATCTTCATCCTAGATGAACCAAAGTTACTTTACTTGTAGAGAGATGGAATTGATGGAAGTATTAATTATATAATCTTAATCTTAAAGAGTAATAATTAACATCAGAGTACAGACGGCCATTGTTTTCAAGTAACCAGCAGTAACTCCTATGCGATGGCCTCTCTTACCCACCCACCCTGAGGCCAAGGCAAAGTCTTCTTGCTCCTGAAGTTCCACAAGTAAGCAATGATAATTTACTGTGCAAATAACAACGTTCATCCATCAAGCTAAGGCTACTGTTTATGATACAAGAACAACCCAGTACTATGCTGCGACGGAAGATGAGTTTTTTACATCACTACCACTAGTGCCCAACCCAGACGACATATATATATATATATAATACAAGTCAACTCAAAACTAGTTTATTGCACAAATTACATTACAATTTTGATCCATCACACACACACACACACACATAAATATATAATCTGAAATCGAACAAAGTGGATATCTTTCATATTCATGAGTCTCTTTTACCGGCCGGCCGGGGGGCTTGTCCCCAGGTTAGAATGCCTTGGAGTTGGGCTGACATGCTGCTCTCTTCTCATCGACCGAGGGCTTGCCTCCCCTCTCAATTCACTTATGCGAGGACTGGTATACGCTCTATCTGACGACGAGAAGCGTGGGCTCTGCAAGGTCTTGGGATCTCTCACCGGCGTTTCAGCACTCGAGCTTGTCACCTTTGGGCTGCAAATACGCCTTATCTCACCCCGGCTTCTCGTAATCATTTCGTCTAAAATCTCTCCATCCTCTGCAAAGGGCGCTCTCGTGCCTAGTTCGGCCTCCTGCTTCAATTCAATCCCCTCCAAAGTTATATAAACTTCTTCATTTTATTGTGTTTTAACTTAAAATTTCCATAGATTTGGATAAGAAATTAAGAGAGTCTTACAGTAGCAAGGCTGAACGGCAAAGCCGGGGCCTCTTCATACTCTGCTGCATCTAAATCCTGAAGGAATGCTCCTTTGAAAAACATGGGCATAAAGTATTGCCTTACGGGGACCAAAAGCATAATCATCAGGGGGAACAGAAGCCCCGCTATAGGAACCCACGTGATCCCAAAACAGATGAGCAAGTAGGTCGTCTGGAACATTGTAAACATTGCAATCGCCTTGAATGGCACGGTTTCCACAAAGGTGGCATGGTACTCCTCAAGAACCCTGCACCCAGTTATAATTAGTTAATGAGTTGAGGATGTGGAAGTAGAACATTAAAAACACAACTGCAAGTCAAAAGCGGCGGCATTACTTACTTGTATCTTCTACTCGGAGCAGTAAACAGTAACAGTATCCTCTCCCAGAACTGGTTGCCCGGTAAGCTTTCGATTGCCATAAACGCAAAATACCCCCAGAGGACTGATGTTGGAATCATTTTTAGGACAGGCATTGCAGCAACACATCCTCCAACCATTGCAGCCTGAAGCAAGTTACTGAGACGTTGTTCCTTGACCTCAACCGGCAATAGATCATCAATCTCCTTTTCGACGTCGAAAACTGTCTCATCAACCGGAGCATTGATGTTCCCCATGCTTGAAGCCGCTTGAACTGTTGACTCTTTTAATTCATTTAGCCCCTGCTCAAAGATTGTCACCCAGTTCAGATCTTGCATGCTTGGGCTAAACCCATAATTAGTAGAGCTGGGAATGACCATTCATTCATCTATATACAAAACGTCGGGCCATTTCAAACTACAGCAAGAATACTCACATGTTTCTTTTTTATTCTTTATTTTTACTTTTTCTATTATGTTAATGCACAATTCCCCCTGTTTTCCAGCTAATGGCAGCATCTATGTACAATTAATGCACATAAGAATAATTATGTTTGCAAACATACTCGAGCTGAAGACTGCTGGTAGATGAGAGGGGTCTGCATTTGTTGATAGGCTTCTTGCATATTCCCATACAGTTGTCCCAAGCTCGAGTTCTTTCCCATACTTTGGCGTGCTGTGGCAACCAATCGATTACGAAGCAACTGCACAATGAGGTGTTATTCTCAGTGAATCATAATTGGATTAAGTAAATGAAGCTTTTCCACAGCTATGCACAAACTATTTGATAATGAAATTACATGCTTCACCGACAGATTTTGGGCTAATTACCTGATGTTTAAGAGTGGCTAGACTCTTTGTGTGCATGGGAGATTGCGGGATCACACCATTCGATGGAGGGATTCCGATCAGGCCACACATCAAAGTCTGCCATCGAAGAGCAGGAATTTTAATGTTTCATTCTAAGATAACAACACTCATAATATTAGTTAATAAATTAATTTTAGAAAGCAAGGATTTGCATACCAAGAAACCCAAAAGAAGTAAGTCATAATGGAAAGAAGGCGGCTTTCTCAGATTGAATTCCTTCTGCTGAGCAAGTTGAGACGCCACGCTGTGGTCAAAGTAGTAGAGTACGGCAATCATCGTTGCAGGAATAAAAGCCCCAAGAATATACAGAATGGGAACATCGAGCATGTCCTGCCAATTTAAGTTAAAACTAATCATCAATTTACTTACTAGTAAACTACACACTGCCTAAAGAAAACAAGCCACTTCTGCGGTGAAAAGACAACTTGATTAACATGCCTTAATAACCGTCCAATTCTCGTATGCACCAGGTGACCATGGATTTGGGCTCATGAGACGCCGTGGGATTCCTTTAGGAACACTTCCATCTGGAATATAAGAAACGGCAGTCCAGACTAGAACCATAAGAGGCACACCGTAGTCTGCTGTGAGGCTTCTAAGCCAACCTGCAGTAGAGATATGCTTACAATTTAATTGAAGGACAATTAAGCCTGTGTTCTACATTCATTCGGCAAACCTGAAATTTTGTTTCGACATACTTACCAGACCCATAACGCCATGACCTTGCCTTTCGGCTTCTTAATGCAGTTAGCAGAAGACCAAACGAAAGAACCAAAGCGAACATCCCATTAGCAAATCTCCATGAAGGTATGAACTCAATTGATTTTGGGTTTTCTCGTTTTGGTATGCGAAACTCGTCCACGAGTCCCTAGACCAAATCAAGAAGAGAAAAAATAAATTGTTGGAAATAAAATTTGGCGTTTAGAAGTAGTGCTAATAGTTGAATATAGTTAACATGTCGAGATATCCAGAGACAATCAACTGTATATTCATGAGCTGAAAATTTTAAGCCATGCCTTTCCCATATAGCTAGGTATGTTTGTCATGAGGTTCAAGATTAGCATTCATAATATAAAGGTTAGAAAAGGTACGTTATTGCTCGAATTGTTCCTATGTACCTTTATTGCTTGCTGCATGAACAGCATGGCGATGAGCAAACCAAATAGTTCTCCTGCCAGACGTGTAAATCTGTTGATAATGGAACAAGCTCCTAGGATGGCCAATAAGAACAGCAAGATTGAAGTCCATACACACACCCTGGAAGATCAAATAATCATGTCGTCCAAATTTATTAAGTAGTCAACACAAGCTTACAGAAAAAAATTGCTAGTAAACAAAGCACTATCAACTGATAATTGGAAAATAGAAGAGAAAGCTGACCATCCAGTCCATGCAAGAAACAGATTGCGACCCAAATCTGCTCTCTCTTTGGCAAAGTTGAACATGAATGTGTACATTATCACGGTGGGCTCTGCAACTCCTAAGATCAGCAAGGGTTGACCTCCAATGATAGAGTGAATAATCCCACAAACTGCCGTGGATGCTAAGGTTTGAACAGCTGTTAAAACTCCATCTGCAAGAGCCAGGCCCAGGTGGTGGAACATATCAAGTAAAACCTCCTAGTTTGTAGCAATTTAATCTGGTACTGATATTATCATGTATTATTGTATTTTGTTCTTTTATTCTCCTCGTTGACGACTTCTTTTATATATATATATATGTAACGTTCATTAAATATTAACAGCCGTGACCCACCCATCTTTGAAGCTTTTGACATCTACCCAAAAGATAGAGAAGAACTAATTATGGCAGATAATTAGCAATGAGAAGTGTCAAGTTTATTCTTGGTACGTACCAGTATTTCTCTCAAGTTGCTCCCCAAATGAAATGACAGGGATTGCTGAGGCAAAGAATATGTATGTGGTAGGAGCCAAGATCCTGAAAACATAAAATTGTGCCACCGCCAACTTATATGAAATTTACCCAGATCAATAGCAAGGAGTAGAACAAGGGCGAAAAACGAAAGAAAAACTTTTGGTGCTAAAACAGATTTCAGCATACACACACATATATACGCGCGCGCGCATACCTGAAGCCTGCTCTGAAGCCTCCAGTCCAGTCTTGCTTGTAACACAGCAACCTTCCTTTGATGTCAGTTCTGATTCCTCGAAAAGGCACAAATGTCTCTTCCATGATTGACAACTGGCCTGGGCAATATTACTGTCTTCTTTATTCTTGAATGGGCGGGAGGGCGGGAGGGCTCTCGGGAAGAAACAAATTAAGATGATCAAACACTCATCAGGAATAGGGTTAGCAAAGCCATTGGCCTTTGTCTGCAACAAATGACATTTGCATTGAAATAAAGAAAGACTAGAGAGCTTTTACTGGAGCAGATTTCCCAAGGAAATTGCATGATTTGGTACTCTAAAAAAGGGTTGCAGCTCGGAAAGAATAAAAATATGGGGCTGCATCTTGGCACTTAAAAGTCAAGATCGACGGTGAGAGCATTCAAGAAAGAAAATGTGGGATACCCAGATGATGAATGAATATAAGCAAGCAGACAGATGCGATGTTCGAAACAATGTTTCGAGACTTGAACAGGAAATACTACATGATCTAGTTCCAAGAGAGGAGAGTCAAAAAAAGAACAAAAGGCAATCGAATTTCAGAGAGAGTATGATGATCAACCAAACCTTGCGACTGCCAACAATGTAAAGGTAATGGCGCAAATAAATAAGGATAGAAAAAGATAGATTTGTTGCAGTGAACAGACAGCGAGAGAGCAATGCGGGTCAAAAGGGAATGAATTGGACTTCGCTGTCACACTGCTCACAACCTCCTCTACTTTGTTATAAAATATTTTGCCATGTACGTACGCGATCTTGAACATGATCGTATCGTATCGATCATGAGATACATACATACAAGAATAATTATATATATTACTAAGAACTGCTTAAGAATAAAGTAAACTGCTTGCTTATGATATATATTTATATATATATATGTAGGAATTAGAATGTTAATTAACTCAAACAAAAGTATAATCATATTTTTAATTATCTTTCTATATTTTGCCCCTTCCTTTCCCAAACATTATTAAAACCCATTCAATGTCATCAGATAACCTAAAATCATATATAAATATATCAGAAAGTACGTACGTAGTTTGTCAAATTATAAAAAAAAACTATAAAAATCACATCTTTCTTATAATTAAATGCTAAAATTTAATTATTTACACCTTTTGGGTTAATTATAACAATGTATAGCATAATCCACAATGATGAATATGTGGGATGAAGAACTGTCAGATATAATGTTTATTCAAATATATATATATATATATATTGTCTACATTCCTACAATATACACAGTTTCTTTTATTAACTTGAGCAATACAGAAGCCTCCCCCCACACCCTTAATTAACGATACAAGTAATTGCTTTGTGGGACTCTAATAGTTTAATTAAGTGACCAAGTGATCGTAATAATTTGCGACTTGCTTGGTGCTGACCAGTAGAAATTATTGGAGGGTGAGCATCAAGATGAAATATATTAAATTATAAAATTATTGAGCTTTTTCCTGCTCCTTTAATTTGTTTTATATATAAATAATAAAAAAATAAATAATTCTATTGGATGTAATGAATGAAAGGACTCACAATGATTGAAAGTGTAAAACTTTAGATCTAAGTGAAAGGTATGGGTTCTAATTTATAATGCTTAAATTATCAGAAAAAATTCTAAATTTTGTTCTATATATCCATTAAATAATTATATAATGAAGTTTATTTTTATTAAAGTTATACTTAATTTTTTATAAACGTAACAAGTTTAATTAACTATTGCTTGCCAGCCAACTCATATATCTATATAATTAATTAACCCCTAATTAAGTGGTAATATAAACCTAATTAACCAATGCTAGCTAGCTCTTAAGTTGTGATTAAAGCCTTCACCCTCCCCAGGTTTGTTCTAATTAATTAGGGAGTTGCCAAAAGATTCGAGGAGGAGGAAAACACACTTTAATTAGCTTTCATAATGGCAGATACGTACATGATGTGATTAACATAATATTCTTGGATGAGAATATACTTTAGCTTTCACTATGGTATGATGTGATTGGACAGTTTTAATAGAATATAACACTAATAATGATTGTAGTGTTTAATAACCTCAAAATTTAAACACCATTCTCTTCTTAATTATTAATTAATCAAGCTTTCCAGCTCCATAACAAAAGTCAAAAAAACAACAACAACAAAAAAAAAACCCCCTTTGCTTTTCCTTTTCCAAGAAATTAAATTTGCAAGTGCTCTTTCTCTTTCTTTTTTTTTCTTTTTTCTTTAAGTTCAAATCTATTTTTTTATCTTTATACTTTCACATTTTTTTCTTCGTGTAACCACTCAAATTTTTTGTTATCTCAATTATATATATGAATCTGTATTTTTGATTCAATTTAACTCTTATATTTTGATTTTTTTTATATGTTTAACTCAATTTTTTTATTATTTCGATTACATATTTAGACTTATATTTTCGAGTCAATTTAATCTATATATTTTGACATGAACAAAATGTGACGTGTATTTTATCATTGCACTTTATTTTATATATATATACATGAAAGTACATGATTAAATTAACTCAAAAATATAGGTGCAGGGTATAATAGAAACTAAAAAAAGTTCAGATTGTTATACAGATTAAAAAACAATACAAAGATTAAATTAACTCGAAAATCATTTTCATAGGTGTAATAATCAAATAATGAAAAGTTCAACTCAGTACAAGAAAAAAACATAAAAAAATAAATGAACAAAAATATGAATTTAGCCAATTTGCAACTGCTCTTATTTCACGCTGCTACATAATTTTAGATCATTCATTATATTTTATAAAAAAAAAAAAGAATTCGAGGTACAAGTTATTGTAAAAATATTAGTTAAATACTTAGTTATTAATATGTTATATATTTATATTGATGCGATAACACATATATAAATATGTAAATATAAAAACAAGTTAGAAAAAAAATAACACAATAAGAGAAAAATAGACCCATCGATCATCACTTGCAAATAGCAATGAATTAATGAATTGGGGTTACAATTAAGGGGGAATCCCTTCCAGATCATCTACTTTAAAGGCACTTAATTAACAGTAATTAAAGTTCCTTTCATATATGTCAGTTTGTCCACATCTATCTACCTATCAATATTAATATTATTAAACACCGCGAAACCTTGGCTAGCTTAATTATTCTTCTCTTCCCAGTTAGCTAGCTAGCACATAACATATATAATTAATTGCAACTGAACATTAATTAATTAGAACCCAAAAATGTTATTTAGGTACGTATTTATAGTGATATTTTGTATTAATATATATTCATGAATCTAATTACCCATATATATGTATACAGTATATGATATATGTATACCACCACCACCCTGATGCTTGCTTAATTACTGCAAGCCAACAGTACCTGCGTATAAAATACATGCCAACTTGCTGCTGCTGCTGCTACTTTGCAAATCAAAGCAGCAAGAAATAAACATTAAGGTAAGCAACAGTAAACGTATGTTACAAGACAATAATAATAATTAAAGTAATCAATCTTTTATTATGTTTTACGGCCTGCAGGACTCTCCCCAATCCCCATACCCATCCCCTCCTAATTAAGAGAAGGGTGGGCTGGCTGGGTTTAACTAGTTGTGAGGGCAGGCACATGCAGTACTGCTGGTTCCTAATCAATTAATTAAGGTTTCATTAAATATATAAAAAAATAATACAGCATGCAGTTATAAAATAATTTGCTTAAGTTGCAACTGTGGAGTATTATATATGTATTATAAATAATGAGATTCTCTTACTTTGTTGACCTTTTGGATTGGCTATTAATTAATTAGACATATCAAACATATTTTAATTATTATAACTTTAAATACTTATTATTCAATTTTTGATTTTGATCTCAACTAAAAATTTTGATAAGGCTCCATAATTATTAAAAAAAATTAAAATAATTGGGGGGAGAGAGGTCGATTATATTTATTTAAATTCCAAACATAATGACAAAAATGATACCACTGCATGTGTTGTTTGGAATGAGTGGGTTTTGACTTTTGAATATTTATTTTAAGATACATCCACACAAGCCCACATTCAGGAAGAAAGGAAAAATAAAAAAATAAAAAAAGAAAAAGTAACACTTGGAGAAGAGCAATGCTAGGGGGCATCCATCACTCCTCCAATGATGGGGTGCCACATCACTGATGACATTAAAGAATCAGTGATGCCCCTAGCATTTTTCCTTGAAGAATCAGTGAAGTATCCTACTTTTTGGGTTACCTGCGAACGTGAATGTGAATGTATAATTATGATTTAATTAATAGTAACACCATTAATATAACTATCGTCAAAAAAATATAATTGTGATTAATATAATAATCATACAAAGGTATAAAAATCTTAATATAAACTATATATAATAATGCTAGCTAGTTTAGTCTAAAAAGTGAAGAAAAAAAAAACAAAAAAAGAAAAAAAAGATGAGACTGAAGTGGGTGGCTTGAATTGGAGGGTGGAGGGTGGTGATAAGGGACGGTTCCTTTCCTTCCACCATTTGTTTTACACTAAAGAAAGTTAAAAAGGAATGTGGGTTGCTACCATCACTAATTCCCTATCCCAGTTTAACTCATATTTTTGGAGACTTTTGGAAGTTGCATTCAAATCATTCTGTCTGGCACGACACTTTCCTCTCCCACTGTTTACTTAATATATGCTCCAAAACTATTGAACAACTGTTCACAATCTGTCGCTTTCGATCCATCCCAACCCAACCATTGACTGACTATGTGGTGCTGGTGCGCCCCCTTTCTTTGATCATTGATGATCTGGCTGGCCTTTATTGGAAAGGACAGAAATTATCATTTATTAGATTGGAGATCTGTAAGAAGTGATTATATTCAACCCGGCATGTAATAGAGATTGAAATGTATTAAGTATTTATAAAACAAACAATAATGGGAACTGGTTTGAGCACAACCCATCAAAAAATAGAAAAGCCAAAATTGGGACAGAAACACTACGGGCGAGAGTAGTCATTCTTCAGTGTCAAGTGCTGTTTCACATCATGAATAGGGCAATTGGAAAGCCCTCAACCCACACACCAACCAAGATGATCAAATCAATATTGGCCAGACAACCCCTATTCTGTCACAAACTGATGCCAAAAGTACTTCTAACCAAGCCAATTGATTAGCTTTGTAGAGCCCTCGCCAACGGCCGAAGCACCAAACCCAACCCAACTCAACACAAGCACAACGAGTCAAAACTAAGATGAACAAAAGAAATGGGGTAATCAGATTCGTTCACACCTAGAGTATCATCGTGAAGTTCCACATAGAGAGAGAGAGAGAGAGAGAGAGAGAGAGATCTGTAATTATATGTCTTTCGAAGCATTTTTAAACATTAACTGTCTCATAGCGCAAGAAGGCAGACAATACCAGGAACCATATCACCTGCTGGCTGCTGCAAATAACATTTAGAGCGTATAAATAAATAAAATGCATTGACACCAAAACACAAATCAGTGAAATCAGACCTTCCCACCATGCAATAGCGGTCACAATTCCTAGCCTTAGAACTAGGAGAATGATAACAACTATATGATCAACTGTGAGTAGAACCTTAGTCTCTCTGGCAGAAACTAGTAACAAGCACATAGAAATCTCTTCATGTGCAGTAAAACGAACTAAAGCAATGCCAAATCAGATGGAACATGGAGGCACAAAGCCAAATCAAAAGCTGGTAGGTACCACACTCAGCTTAGCAAACTACAACTGAATTGGCCACCTGATTAAGTTATCTTCTCAGCTTTGCAAACTGCATGCAGCGGGAGAGGACTGAAACTCCGAGATGGACCATAGTAATGGGGAAAGACATTTGAGTCATCTACAGCTTCATATGCTAACCCTTCTCCAAGCTGCCATAAAATACATGCCAAGAAGAGTTTTGTCAAGCAAAGAGGAAAACTAATTGCAGGATACTAGTGCATAAACATGAAATAATTTGAGCTCTCATGGGGTGGGCAGATATTTATTGAATCACAACCTAGGCATGGTATTCACGAAGGTAAGGAATAGAACACTCTTCTATAGCTTCAGCACCAATGTATTGTGAAGTTGATAATTAGGAAAAACATAAAAAATTCAGCATGTACCATGAGCTTTCTAGCTGTATCCCTAGAACTTGCTGAACCTAAATATTGGACGCAGGCCCCAGCTAACAGGCTCCAGTCATTACAGACGTCACAAGATTCTTTCAAGCTTGCGTGAAACATATGCTCCTCTCATGCAAACTATTTGTTGGTCAAACAAGCAAAAACACAATGATGAATCATTGGGAGTTGTACCTTTTTAGAATCAATTTGGAGGAGGTAAAGGTCCTTGCTACTGTTCAGAAAGAAGTTCTGCAATGTTGACTGTACCTGCAAACAATGGTAACAGTATTACCATGTTCAACAGAGATCTGAAGGCACTCTCCTAGCACAATCAACTAAGAACAAAGGCGTAGTTGACAAATGAATAGTCTCACAACAAAAAGGGTTCAATCTTCTCCTGCTCCTTGTTTTCGTTCTTTAGCAGATACAACAAGCTTTAATCCCAAGTTCTTCCATCCATGAGTTACAATGCATACTAACTAGTCATCTGCACAGGCCATGCCTGCCCAACTTGAAACCAAACACCCCCCACCCCAAATGACCTTCTAGTTACAAAGGAGCAAATTCATTGTTGCCATCAAGGCACAAAAAAATTAACAAATAATTTTTACCTGCTTTAATTTTCTTAAGTTTTGCTTGCAAATGGATTACATGTGCTCTCTAATTAGATGTTGTCAAGAGTTATGAGAAGAATTCAAGAAATGAAATAAATAGAGAGCAATTGATCTTATGCATTAGAAGAAAACATAAATAGAGAAAAACAATAATTGCTGAATTGATATTTAGCAGTGAACTTGAGATTATGGGACGCGGACTAAGAAAAAGACAAAAATAATTGTAACTTTAATATGGTGAGTGAAATGCACTCCCTGGGAGGTAAAAATTCAAATGCAAAGCAAACACGCATGAATATGTCTGCCTTCCATATCACTGCAACCAGAATTAATAGCACTGCAAGGACTCAATTCAAATATAACTTTTGGATTCAACACAAAAAGAAGTGATGGATCTTTAAGAAAATATGGAATCAGCCAGGAAATAATGAAACCAGATTGAAGCCAGAAGATAATAAACCTAGAAAAAACCAAGAAGATGATATAACCAAAGAAACCGATTCTCTATCAATTCAAGTATTATGTACCAATCCTTTATTGCATACAACTCACAGAAAAAAGAAATCCAGCTTGATATGTACATTCAAATTTCATAAGCTGGAAAGCTTTTAGCCAATGTAGTTTTTCTGGAAAATTGGCAAATGTTACAGAAAACTACCCATGATAATCCTCTGAGGATTAACCAATGCTTAACAGGCAAAGAGATTAGATAACAGAACATCTTTCAGATATTTTGAGTAGAAAATGGATTCTGCAAGTGATTTACATACTTATCCTTTATCTGTGATTACGCAAAAGTTCATTCTTAATGAAACTAAATTAAATTAAATGGAAAAACCAAGAAGAGAGGGAGAGAATCTTGGCAAAGCAAAAAATTGGCAGAAGCTCCAAAAATTCAGCTGGGGGGAAGCTTGTGTGTTAACTGATAAGATTGTGGGTGCAAATAAAAAAAGAAAAAAACTAAAATTAGAACAGAAATTTTTAACCTCTTGAGCAAGTAGGATGAAGGCCTTTTTGGGAATTCAAAAACTTGAAAGAGCTTCCAATAACATCAAAAATTGGGATTGCATATTATATTTAAAAAGATATGCAAAGAAAGGACACTGCTTGGTGTCTCCCTAAATTGTTTTTCATACAAAACATTTCCTCATAAAATGACTAAATTACAAATATATGGACAATTAACTTCCTTAACTAAGGTGGCAAAAATGTCAGAGATGTTACACATATGTCCACATCTTGTTCAAACTCTAGAACTGTTATAGTTCTGCAGGCATCTTCACAACTACCATAGTTCTGCAGCATACTTCCTATCAATCAATGCCAAACGTTGCTAGCATCAGCGCATTGATTTTGGCAAATCAAAACAACTTAATGAAACACGACAGACAGACCAACATTAATAGCAGAAAGGGGCAAATACAGAACATTGCACCAACAAACTGTATCCATGATTTTCTGCTAACTCTGACAAACTTTGCTACCATATATCCACATCACCATCATATACTATTGCCATCATCACCATATATCCACATCAACATCATCCCACTTGCGCATACTACCAGCACATTTTTCTTAATTATGTAAGTTTCCTTGTTATTTTCCATCCAAAGCCCCTCCCCCATCTCTACTGCTATATTTCTCAATTATGGTCCAAATACAAAAGAAGAAAAAAATGCTGAAGGTGTTTAGCTTTTATGGGATGATAGGCCAATTTGTGTTGAAAACTCATCATTAGGCTTTGCAATTTCTCTTCGAAAGACTTTTCTCTTTCTTTCAGTCACTTACATGACATTTAAGTGGTTCCATGGCCTTCCCTAACTATCTTTTAGGGGCTTAATCTAATTGTGAATTTAGATTCAATCATAAGTAATGGACTGATTGTGGGCAAGCTTTGAATTTTCACTCAAACTTAATTTCATCTTGTTCTTTTGTGGGAAGAAAATGGACAGAGGCGGGCAACAAGTGTATGAAAGTCGAGACGTGACAGCAAACGTTAATGACCTTAAGGATAATTTCCACCCCTCAATAAACAATGTAAAGGCTCAGGTGGCTATCCCCCAAGATACAACAAGCTCTTTGAAACACGTGTGCACTCATGGGATTTGGGAACAAAAGGAGAGCAAGAGACGGTGCATGAACCCTGTTGGCCATGAAGCTCCAAACGATGTCGTTGGAGTAAGCTGTTGGAGGGCCACGTGCAGCAACCACAGTCTGCCGTCTGGCAGCTATTGGATGGCAGCACGTGGCAACCATCAGCTGCTCTCTGATGGCGCTTGGTTGCCTTTTATCTCGCCCGCTCAATTTCTCTTGCCCGTCTGCCATTTCTGTTGGAATATATATCGTGCTTGCACGATCTGATCCCAGCCCTCGATCATCGCTATTTATTTCTCTCTCGGGATATGGACTGCTCAAACGTTTAAGACGAAAGAGACAAAATATCAAAGGAAAGAAAAGGGGTTTTGAGAAGAGGGAGACCTTCGTCTTCGACCTAGGGTTTCTGGTTTGCTTCTATGTTACTTCCATTCTCTGTAAATGTTTGTATAGCTTGCTAAGTTATATGGTTCGATAGGATTTTTGCCTCTTAATTTATATTAAGTGATTATTGGACAAGTTTTGTTTCTCGAACCACTGTTTGTACAGAGAGATTGAGAGGGTTTATGTGGGTGTATTCTTTGATTCTATTCTTAGTGCAGTGAGCTCTCCATATCGGAGCTCAACGTGGATGTAGTCCTATTTTGGGTGAACCACGGTAAAAATTCTTTGTCTCATTTCGCTTTTCATTTCTGTTTTTCATTTTGTTTATGTATGAATGATTGTTTGGCTTCTGTCTTCTGGTCATTGTGAGTCTGTGATTGAGAAGTGTTTGGAAATACCCTAAGGTTTGTGTATCAGTTCGCAACAAACCCAGCAAAGGGAATGAACAGAGAGGAAGGGCAATGGATCTCGTGACTCACAAGTGCAAGAAGGGACTACTTTTAATAGGTGAAGAAGTGTGAACGTTGGGAGAGATAATCGGCAGCTAGAGACTACCTATATAAGAAGAAGATAAGATAAGGTGGTTAGCAGAAGGATAAAAGATAAGACGAAAATAATTGGTCAACAGAGACCCAATTTCACTCTTAACTGTTGAAGACCAATTCAAAGCAGTCTTGGGTAAGGCCAGAAAAAGAAAAAGAAAATCGACAAAAGGTTGCAATGTGAGACCTAACTCACGCCCGGGGGGAGGGGGAATCGTCGATCTTGCCTTGGATTAGCCCGATCTCATGCGTGCGAGGCCCAACTCTCTAGCAACTTTCATAAGCCCAAGTAAACTCAATGTATATAAAAAGATGAGGAAAGTTTTCTATCCTACCAATGTGGGACAAAGATTCTATAGACCATTTGAAATACCACTTGATTTACAACACCTTTTCCATGCCCGGAGGTAGTGTGAGCATGGCGTCACCAATAGCTTTATTCATGGACAACCGGACTAGGAACGGCCATATCTTCCTTGGCACTTACTCGAACTTTTTGATTCAAGGTTGTCTCGTGCTGGCCGAGATGCAAATGCAAGGGTGAAACGCGGTAGTTCAATGCAGCTTGGATGATATCAAATAGCTAAAGCGAGCGAGGTTTGGTGGCTTATAATAGAGATTGAAAATAAAGTGATTTTGTAGCTATTTCAGATCGATATCCAATGTACAAATAATCTCTACAAAGCAATAGTACTATTTAGATCTGAGATAATTCAATGTGATATATATTATTGTCTGTTGATGTGCAGCCAATATAATATATTGTTAAGTAAAGTGAAAATTAATACAATTAAGCAATAATGTAGTTTATATTGTTAAGTAAAGTGGAAATTAATACAATTAAGCAATAACGTAAAACTATAGATATTATTAATGCGAATGTTAATAATTCATAGCATCGTACTAACAAATTATAAACTTGATTATACGTATACATTATCCTTAGATAGTTTTTTGGATTTGGTATTGTCCATTTCGGTCCCGATCCATTGGGCGGAAGAGGCGCCAACAAACTCTTGAAGAATGCGTGGGATCTTAGCTTAAGTGGACGTCGGAAGCCGCTTCGTCACATTGAATGTTTTCCAAATATCCTCTCGCGACGCTTTCTCCGAAAGCCCATACGCTTTCAATGTTCGATCGGTCTTCCAATAATCTATGCTCTGCCAAGAGAAGCATAAAGGACAGCTAATATACCAATGTCCTGTGTGATCATCCGGCTATTCATGCTCGTTGGAAACACTGGCCTCATATTGAGAGGTTGGGAGTTTTGGACAAGCGTCTGAAAATCAGGATATTCGGTGCCATAGTCTCTGTTCAACATTTCCAAAACAGTCTCCCGTTTTTCGACACCTAACTCTTCAGCAAGCTTCTTCAGTTGGTCGTCAGCAGCCAAAATCTCCATTGCAACAAATGGTGCACCCATGAGGTCCTAGTAAGGGAACATTTTTGCCTTCTGATCGATCGCAAACCTTCCTCGCAGCAACGGTGTTGGATGAACAACGCTGTGGTTGTTGACCATAAGAAGTTGAAGTAAGTCGTGATATAGCTCTGCCAGCATTCCAAAAATGTGTTGCAACGCGTCGATGGATGCACTGTCCGCCTCGAGATAGCTAGCAAGGATCATTTGAACCTTGAAACCATTCATGTAGCATTTCACCTCTCCATTTTCCAATTCCTCTACACGACAAGTGTATGACGCTCTGGAACTCTCAAATGTGTTGGCTGGATTTAGTGCGCGATGCGCTATTGGAGCAATGCCATTGCCACTGATGAAAACTAACTTTGACCGGCGTAACTTTTCTTGATATGGCTTAAGGCGGTCTACGATGTTGTCATGAGCGTTGGATGGCACAAAAACTAAGATGTATTGGGCGAAATCGTAGAGGTTGCCCAAATCTTCTTCAAAGTCTACATGGTAGCGGCTAGCAATCGCCTCAATGTCGAGCTGCCGACGAGCCTTATCGAAGATCCTGCAATGATGGGGAGTTGCATACACCTTAGCCAACTAGCATGTTCGCCAGTTGTAATCTAGAGCGAACGTCAATCCATAACTGCCGCATCCAATAATGCCCACAGTTGGGAAGTTAGCCATTTGTAGATCGCGCTTGGACTTCGCCTAAAACCTTTTTGTAATTGTTGCTTGGAGGTTGAGCGTTATTCTACAACAAATGACTTTTAAAGGGCAATTAGGTAGTCCGCTGACGTGCATCTGACTGGATGCCATGGAAGAGATGAGGCTAGTTTGCACGCAAATCCAAATGAAGCCAGCTATAGCACCATGTGATAAAGAAACACTCCACGTTTCTATGCTTTTAAAAGTTAATTACGACTCTTCGATCCAAATTGTCAAAAGCCTCTTTTCCACTCTCCAAAAGTCGAGATCCACTATTTTATTTAGCTCTCATGGATTGCCCTGTCGAAAACCGGCTCGTCCTTGCGAATATTCCCAAGAGCTGGTTTCAGAAGCTAGCTTTTCGAAAGCTGATGTCTCTCCCGTGCTGGGGCGGGCATTACTTGTACATCACCGTGGAGACCGATCCGGCACAGAAGGTCGAATGCATACGTGCTTTCCAAGCGCGGGCTACTATCGAAAGAAGGTGGACCGTTCTTAAACTCCATCCAGGTCAACGGCCCCCAGCTACAATGGACGATGCCGTGGTGGCCCTGATGCAGATCTACCATAGGGATGTCGACGACTATGGGAGCCTTGAAAGCTCCATTCGCGAGACGAATGAAAGCGCACTAAAAGATGGCTGGACTCGGGATGAGTTGAGTAAAATATCTGAGGGACAACAAAAGCTCATTGATTGGATGCACATTCTGAAAGCTGCACCAACCGAAATCAATGAATTGCTGGCGGCTTGGAACCGTTTAGAGCATGACCAGATATACCAAGAAGTCAACTGGTTGGCCTATTTGCCTCCAGTCACTCTTCAATACTTCAATATCAAAGTGCATGCCATCAAAAGATAGGAAGAGCGATGGAAGCAAGGTGCCCACATGGGTTTGAGAGAGAGGCTTGTATTCTAGTTCTGGGGCGTCATTATGCAATTAGTTGTGGTCATTCCGGATACCATCTCAGTATTCCTGGGCGCTGTACTCGTAGTATTTTTGTCTGGCCCGATCAAGCTGCAGAACCAAATCATAGCAATTGGGATCTGGAACTTTCCATGGGCTGACGAGAGGCTTGCGCGGTTCATCACATTCCAACGTTACCTTGGCCTTTTGCCCATAGCTCTCTTCGGTGTCCGTGCCATCTTCGATCTAAACTACCGGCGCACGACTTTTCGCGGTCCATGGAATCTCGCTACCAAATCATCCATCAGCATCTCCTGGCAAATGTTGATGCATAACTGGAAAATTTTATTCAATCTGTATTTTTCGAAACATATTCGACAGATCCGACTGACGAGCTCGCAAGTTGTTGAAGTTACGAACAAACACGACGGATTGAAGCACTGCAATGCCTATGCCTACACTTGGTTCGAAACATTAGAACATAGCAACCGCTTCGGCGTGCAAGTAAGCTATCATAAGCAGGATCGTCAGGATGCACTCAGTTTTCTTAAGTGGACCGTAGGGAACAATGAGGGAGTCGTCTTATGCGATGATTTCAAGAGCAAGTCCCTCATATGGGTCACGTTTATTGTGATTAGCTGTCTCATTTGTGTTTCAACTTTTCCAACAGATTCGTACGCTGGCCTAGTTGGGCTCGCCTATTTTGGGCCCCTCTTAGAGCAGGCCTACATGTGTGCGATCCATCTCAAAGTTCGGATGACCTCTGTCTCTTCACAATGACTGCTAGCCCAACTTTCCCCAGTACGATGCTACTTTTTGTGAACATGATCTACCGGAGAGTCACAAAGGAAGCGCTCTTCGTTGATTTTCAGAACGCTCGTTTCGCAGTTGCGTTCTTAATCCTCTTTGTTCCCAGCCTTTACCCAAAGTTGTGGGCTGCAGCGCTCAAGAGCGCCATTTCGTGGGTACAAAGCCGGTTTACGGGGGATGGCCTCTCTGAACAGAAGGGGGATAAGCCTAGTGGTTTCCGTAAGAGTGTGCACCCAGACACACCAAGTGAGGCCATCAGAGGGGCTTTTGGTAGATTAAAATCACGAAGTGAAGGTTTGTGATATGAAACGCACGGGCTATGTAAGCCAGACAATTGCGAAAAGGCATGTTCGTGAGGCTGTTTCATACGTTATATTGCAATAAAACTGCGATGAAAATTACTCAATTATATAAGTCCTGTGTCATCGTTCCGACCCAGAGATATTTATAATATAAATTCGACATTTCAATGACAGTTGTTTTATGTATAAAATGTTAGGGGAAGATACTAGAGCTACACAACGTGGAATATTTCACGTAAAAAGTAAGAATGCTTTAAGATCCGCCTTTCATAGGCAAATTCAAGTTCGTATATTCTATTTCATGAGAAACCGCTTATTCAAAAAGGATAAAGGCCTAGCAGCCAACACAAAAAGACAAGCAAGAAGCATTACACAACACCAAAAGCAAAAACAGATTTTCCACCAATCCGATATTTCTATCAATCAGGAAGGATAAACGCATTCAGAGCAGTTTATGAGGCGGGTCAGTAGGCCTTAATTGAAAAATAAACATTTATTCATGAGATCAAAACTAGGGAGAAAGGCCCAATTGACAGCAGTAGCGGGAGATTTTACGGGTCTTACCGATAAGATTGGGCCTATAGCTCATAATTATAATATATGTTGTTGGTCCATCAACTAACAATGCAGACATTGATTCCAGCGTCCGATTATATCCTATCTCTTGCGTTGTTCCGACTTTTGCATGTGAAGTGGGACCTCTCCAGGGTTTTCTAGCCTATTAAAGCACGACAAACATATAACAAAGTCAATAATGTTTGCTCATTTAACCGCGCGCTATATGGCTGGATTCGGTGCCAACAATATTTAATCTCTGATATTTTTTTCTGGACCATTCTTCAGGATAATCTAATTTACCTTCTTGCTCAGCCACCAAAGTTTTAGTGATAATGCTGGGATACTCGTGGCCCAAATTCCTTGCCTCTCCCATAACTATCCACAACCCAAGCTAATTGTGCCGCGCAGTATTTGCTACATACGTTCGTTATGCTCGGTTCTGTGAGGTCTTGTTAAACGAACAGAAATCTTGGGTAGAGCTGATACTTCGTCAAGGCTTCACCGATGACATCGAAGATGTGGCGCTGGTGTTCGCACTTTTTTTATGCCTCCATGATCTGTTGCAGGGCAAATTGGAACTGCTTGCTGTCAGGGACACTCTGATTTTTGTTTATGTGTCAGGCAAACTTTTGGATGAGTTCTTCAATGAGCAACGTATTACGCCTTCAGGCGGCGGTGTTGCTTTGGCCTGCATGATTCCGCCCCACATCAATGACATCTCGCTGCAAGAAATGGTTCGTGCACATGATTGCACTTGGCTGGGTAGATACAAGAGCAAAAAAGATATCGCATACTTCATAGCCATCCAACTCAGTGACTGGTTCGTTGAGGAAACTACTGATGAGGTGCAGGCGCGAGATGGTTCAAGGAGAGCTTGCTGCTTCTTTCATCAGACCAATACTCCAACATGTCCCTAAGCCGTTACAACATTGTGGCTTTTGGACAGACACTCTTCTACAATGAGTTGAATCCGGAGACGGTCCTTGCAGCTTCACCATGTTGCGTTGATCTACTGTATGACTATGAAATTTTTCTTCAGGAGAGTGAAGCATATAATGGTATAGGGCGTTATCCGAAATCCGTAGTGCCGCCCAAAGTTGCCATTGTTGGAGGTGGGCTATCTGGCCTTGTCGCTACAACAAAATTACTGCACGATGGCATTAGAGATGTTACTCTTTTTTATTCACCTGATGAGATCAAGAATAATGCGCTGTTGCCGATACCCTATAGTGACGATCAGCACCTCGTGACCTCGTTACGTATCATACCTTTCCCAGCTAACCAAATTTGTCTGGCTCACTATTTGAACAAGTTTAGGATTGCGACCGATGCACGTTTTTCTGTTGCAGGCAGGAATGACATTGTCCTGTATTATCGCCGCAAACGCCACAAGTGGCCTACCGGCCAAGCTCCACCACCTTTATTTCAACGTGCATACGCCGGCTGGAAGGCACTACTGTGTGAAGGATGCAAATGCAGTGGCAAAAGGCTTACACCTCCAATGGAAATCACATCGATGTTGAAAGAGCGGCGATTCACTGTAGCCTGCGAGGCATGGCAGGCTTGGCTCGGAGAGTTCAGTCACTTCCCATTCTATACCGCATTAGTGGAGATCTTCACGAGTGTTGATCCTCCTGGTGGTGAAGCCTGGCAAAGGCCCGATGATTTTGAAGCTTTCGGGATACTAAGATTTGGTTTCAGGCGAGTTTCCTCCTGTTATCATGCCGGTTTACAGAGATTCTGCGGTGGATAATTGATGGCCACGAGGAGGATTAACATCTTATCATCGGCGGTGTCTGCCTTTTAGAGGCACGACTACGAATTGAGATATTTCAAAATAGCCAGTCACAATCACGATTGTGTTTTGATCCAGTGCGCTGCATAGGCAAGAAGGAGGGAAAACTCAAGGTGTGCTTAAAGAACGGCCAATCTCATGTTTTTGACCAAGTAATCATTAGTGACAATACCAAAACTACGCGGATTTTGCCTAGTTTGGCCGGCGATGAGATCTTTTTCAGTTACAACATCTCGCACGCCATCAGAGACTCGCATGCCGATGTCACTTCAGGGCTTCTGATGGTCATGAA
This sequence comes from Diospyros lotus, assembly GCF_014633365.1. NCBI lineage: Eukaryota > Viridiplantae > Streptophyta > Magnoliopsida > Ericales > Ebenaceae > Diospyros > Diospyros lotus. Next base: position 991,523 of record NC_068340.1, read on the forward strand.
GCATAAGTTTTGGATCAACATTGATTTTCCAATCGTGATCTGGAGTGACGGGCTTGTTCGAGAGTTATATTGCCTAGATATTGAATCGCCACAGGGAGTGGGCTTAGTCTTATTTCATTACGCTTTGAAGGATAACTTCTGCAAGTTGCTTCAACTTTGTGACAAGAAGCAACGGTGCCTAGATCTTATTGAGGAACTTGTTGCGATCCTTCCCGAGTTTGCTATGCACCTAGTCCCGATTGATGATGACTATGGTCGATATGTGTTTCATAACTCTCCAACAGACAGTTTTGACGGTGTTCCTTCCAGGCTGAATCATCCTGACCAAGATGAATATACCTAGCGTCTCTTCTATCAGTTTCAGGATGCCAATTGCGAAGAGAAGGAAAAATGACTTTATCTGGTGGACAGCGACTATTCCTTCTCCGGAGCCTGGGGTGAGGGGGCTGTACAGGCCGAAATCAACGCAGCTTGTGCCGTTGTTAGCAGCACCGGTGGGACGCTCTCATCATTCAATCATTTGGACTGTCTACTAAGCAAATACAGTTACTAGCAACTAGCCTTGAATCCATATTGTATCATTGTATTGCGCGTTGGTTTTCTGAGTTTGGAATAGTCATCGATGTAATAATAAGCATATCTATAAAAGTTATGTTTTGAAGAATATAATTCAAGATATTTTCTGGGTTCATTTTTGCCATATAAATTATTAACACGAATGTTATAAAAAATAATAGCACGTACCAAAAATAAAGGGTAGTCACGCAATGACGAGAGAATATTTTCTTTTTTTATTTTCTAGCTTTTACAAAATTATACGTCTCCTCAAATGAGGAAGGGCCATTTAGACAAGACCCACTACTGAGAAAATTTCGAGTACGTTTTGCCACATTTTTTAGTTTAGACCAACCTTCATTTCAATGGTGGCATCACATGTTCATGTGCACATGCATTTGCACGATGATGGCCATATGTTCATCATGTGAAGAGTGTTTGCCAGCATGCAAATTAACGAGATTCCCTTTAATGGACGTGACGTCATTGCGTGCGTCAGGGAGCCGCGCCGCGACTTGTTTCGAGCAATGTGGCGTTTCGCTGTCCGTGACCAATCGCTTTCATTCAGGCATCTAGATGTATTAGTGGTGCATAAAATAACATGAAAGCCATCAGACATGAACATGATGGTACAGTAGCATATCACTATCGTTACCCTATTCAAAATTTGAATTTGCGTCCTGTAATATTGCAGATAAGTCATATTAGCATCCGAGCAGCTGGAAAGGAGGTCCCCAAATCTACGGCGATCAAAATTTCAAAAAGCATCTAGAAAAATACAATGTTCCATTATTGTGCAAATTGCGTATAGAACGCATCACTTTTCTACTCTGGGGTCTTCTCGCATTGCTCTTGATTGTGAAATGTGAAAGACCGACAGCAATTTAAATACACGTTGCAAACGATCTGAACCTCTATCCAGATCATGCATGAAAGCTTCATCACTGTAAGCCTCTGCTCTCATTTCAATTGTACTGTGTATATCCTAATATCTATTTCCTCCGCCTTTGTCTGATGCACAGAAATTTTCTCTTTAGGCTGGCGCTAAAAGGAATCAGTGTCCCGGAAATGGCTATTAAGTTCGGCGACGCGTCGATTGCCTGTTATATTTACAAGACATGCATGGCTATAAAACGTTCAAACCACCTCAGGAAACATAATATCATATCAGAAAGAGATATCTCCCTACCGGGATACAGAATAGAGCAATACGAATACTGCACTGTTTGTTTTTGTGTAGAAAGACGTTAAAATACTATATACTTTACACATAAGAAACGCATCGTCCTTCGCTAATTATTCCAAACAACAAAATAAAACATAGATAATAATTAATATCATCTCAAAAAGAGATGAATAAAATTTAGCGACCCACGTGCGCGTTGGTTTCCTAAGTTTCTTTCAATTTGCGCGTTGGTTTTTCAGCTGCCCCTATGCAGCAAGCCCAACTTGCCCAGCGACGAGGCTCAAGCCATGTACTCCCGATTTCAGAAATCGAGGACTGAACGCCAATCTTCGGATGAGCTCCCTGGGGAAATTGGGCAGGAGGACTCTCGAATGGCTGCACCTCTTTGGCCATGCTCCTCCTGGATTTTGGCTTCATGAACTTGTAGCAGGCGATCGACGCGTCCCAAACTTAATAGCCATTTCCGGGACACTAATTCCTCCCAGTGCCATCCTAAAGAGAAAAATTTTCTGCATCAAACAAAGGCGGAGAAAATAGATATTAGGATATACACAGTATAATTGAAATTAGAGTAGAGGCTTACAGTGATGAAGCTTTCACGCATGATCTGGATAGAGGTTCAGATCGTTTGCAACATGTATTTAAATTGCTGCCGGTCTTTCGCATTTCACAATCAAGAGCAATGCGAGAGGACCCTAGAGAAGAAAAGTGATGCGTTCTATGCGCAATTTGCACAATAATGGAACATTGTATTTTTCTAGATGCTTTTTGAAATTTTGATCGCTGTAGATTTGGAGACCTTCTTTCCAACTGCCTGGATGCTAATATGACTTATCTGCAGTATTGCAGGACGCAAATTCAAATTTTGAATAGGGTAACGATGGTGACATGCTACTGTACCATCATGTGCCTGTCTGATGGCTTTCATGTTCTTTTGTGCACCACTAATACATCCAGATGCCCAAATGAAAGCGATTGGTCACGGACATCGAAGCGCCACATTGCTCGAGGCAAGTCGCGGCGCTGCTCCCTAACGCACGCAATGACGTCACGTCCATTAAAGGGAATCTCATTGATTTGCGTGCCGGCAAACGCTCTTCACATGATGAACATATGGCTATCATCGTGCAAATGCATGCGCACATGAACATGTGATGCCACCATTGAAATGAAGGTTGGTCTAAACTTAAAAAGGCGGCAAAACGTAACCGATAATTTTCTCGGTAGTGGGTCTTGTCTAAATGACCCTTCCTCATTTGAGGAGACGTATAATTTCCTAAAAGCTGGAAAATAAAAAAAGAAAATATTACCCTTTATTTTTTATCCGCGCCATTATTTTTTATAACATTCGCGTTAATAATTTATATGGCAAAAATGAACTCAGAAAACACCTTGAATTATATTCTTCAAAACATAACTTTTATAGATATGCTTATTATTACATCGATCACTATTTCAAACTCAGAAAACTAACGCGCAATACAATGATACAACATGGATTCAAAGCTAGTTGCTAGTAACTGTATTTGCTTAGCAGACAGTCCAAAAAATTGAAGGGTGAGAGCGTCCCACCGGTGCTGCTAACAACGACACAAGCTGCATTGATTCCGGCCTATACAACCCTCTCACCCCAGACTCCGAAGAAGGAATAGTCGTTGTCCGCCAAATAAAGTCCTTTGTCCTTCTCTTCGCAATTGGCATCCTGAAACTGATAGAAGAGACGCTAGGTATATTCATCTTGGCCAGGATGATTCAGCCTGGAAGGAACGCCGTCAAAACTGTCTGTTGGAGAATTGTGAAACACATATCGACCATAGTCGTCATCAATCGGGACTAGGTGCACAGCAAACTCGGGAAGGATCGCAGCAAGTTCCTCAACAAGATCTAGGCACCGTTGCTTCTTGTCACAAAGTTGAAGCAACTTGCAGAAGTTATCCTTCAAAGCGTAATGAAATAAGACTAAGCCCACTCCCTGTGGCAATTCAATATCTAGGCAATATAACTCTCGAACAAGCCCGTCACTCCAGATCGCGATTGAAAAATCAATGTTGTTCCAAAACTTATGCTTCGTGACCATCAGAAGCCTTGAAGTGACACCGGCATGTGAGTCTCTGATGGCGTGCGGGATGTCATAACTGAAAAAGATCTCATCGCCAGCCAAACCAGGCAAAATCTGCGTAGTTTTGGTATTGTCACTAATGATTACTTGGTCAAAAACATGAGATTGGCCGTTCTTTAAGCACACCTTGAGTTTTCCCTTCTTCTTACCTATGCAGCGCACTGGATCGAAACACAATCGTGATTGTGACTGGCTATTTTGAAATATCTCAGTTCGTAATCGTGCCTCTAAAAGGCAGACACCGCCGATGATAAGATGTTAATCCTCCTCGTGGCCATCAATTATCCACCGCAGAATCTCTGTAAACCGGCATGATAACAGGAGGAAACTCGCCCGAAACCAAATCTTAGTATCCCGAAAACTTCAAAATCATTGGGCCTTTGCCAGGCTTCACCACCAGGAGGATCAACACTCGTGAAGATCTCCACTAATGCGGTATAGAATGGGAAGTGACTGAACTCTCCGAGCCAAGCCTGCCATGCCTTGCGGGCTACAGTGAATCGACGCTCTATCAACATCGATGTGATTTCCATTGGAGGTGTAAGCCTTCTGCCCCTGCATTTGCATCCTTCACGCAGTAGTGCCTTCCAGCTGGCGTATGCACGCTGAAATAAAGGTGGTGGACCTTGGCCGGCAGGCCACGTGTGGCGTTTGCGGCGATAATACAGGACAATGTCATTCCTGCCTGCGACGAGAAAACGTGCGTCGGTCACAATCCTGAACTTGTTCAAATAGCGAGCCAGGCAAATTTGGTTAGCTGGGAAAGGCATGACACGGAACAAGGTCACGAGATGCTGATCGTCACCATAGGGTATCGACAACAGCGCATTATTCTTAATCTCATCAGGTGAATAAAAAAGAGTACATCTCTAATGCCAGCGCGCAGTAATTCTGTTGTAGCGACAAGGCCAGATAGCCCACCTCTGACAATGGCAACTTTGGGCGGCACTACGGATTTCGGATAACGCCCTATACTATTATACACTTCACTTTCCTGAAGAAAAATTTCATAGTCATATAGCAGATCAACGCAACATGGTGAAGCTGCAAGAACCGTCTCCGAATTCAACTCATCGTAGAAGAGTGTCTATCCAAAAGCCACAATGTCGTAACGGCTAAGGGACATGTTGGAGTCATTGGTCTGATGAAAGAAGCGGCAAGCTCTCCTTGAACCATCTTGCGTCTGCACCTCATCAATAGTTTCCTCAACGAACCAGTCACTGAGTTGGATGGCTATGAAGTATGCGATATCTTTTTTGCTCTTGTATCTATCCGATCAAGCGCAATCATGTGCGCGAACCATTTCTTGCAACGAGATGTCATTGATGTGGGGCGGAATCATGCAAGCCAAAGCAACACCGCCACTTGAAGGCGTAATACGTTGCTTATTGAAGAACTCATCCAAAAGTTTGCCCGACACATAAACGAAAACCGGAGTGTCCCTGACAGCAAGCAGTTCCAATTTGCCCTGCAACGGATCATAAAGGCATAAAAAAAATGCGAACACCAGCGCCACATCTTCGATGTCATTGGTGAAGCCTTGGCGAAGTATCAGCTCTGCCCAAGCTTTATGTTTGTTTAACAAGAGCTCACAAAAACGAGCATAACAAACGCATGCAGCGAATACTGCACGGCACAATTGGCTTGGGTTGTGGATGGTTATGGGAGAGGCAAGGAATTTGGGTCGTGAGTATCCCAGCATTATCACTAAAACTTTGGTGGCTGAGTAAGAAGGTAAATTAGATTATCCTGAAGAATGGTCCAAAACAAAATATCAGAGATTAAATATTGTTGGCACCGAATCCAACCATATAACGCGATTAAAGGAGCAAACATTATTGACTTTGTTATATGTTTGTCGTGCTTTAATAGGCCAGAAAACCCTGGAGAGATCCCACTTCACATGCAAAAGTCGGAACAACGCAAGAGATAGGAGACAATCGGACGCTGGAATCAATGTCCGCACTATTGGTTGATGAACCATCAACATATATTATAATTATGGGCTATAGGCCCAATCTTATCGGTAAGACCCGTAAAATCTCCCACTACTGCTGTCAATTGAGCCTTTCTTCCTAGTTTTGATCTCATGAATAAATGTTTATTTTTTAGTTAAGGCCTACTGGCCCACCTCATAAACTACTCTGAACGGATTTATCCTTCCTAATTGATAGAGACATCGGATTGGTGGGAAATCTGTTTTTGCTTTTAGTGTTGTGTAACGCTTCTTGCTTATCTTTCTGCGTTGGCCGCTAGGCTCTTATGCTTTTTGAATAAGCGGTTTCTCATGAAATAGGAAATACAAACTTGAATTTGCCTATCAAAGGCGGATCTTAAAACATTATTACTTTTTACGTGAAATATTCCACGTTGGATCAATGAGATAGATTATTGGAAGACCGGTCGAACATTGAAAGCGTACAGGCTTTCGGAGAAAGCGTCGCGAGAGGATATCTGGAAAACATTCAATGTGACGAAGCGGCTTCTGACGTCCACTTAAGCTAAGATCCCACGCATTCTTCAAGAGTTTGTTGGCGCCTCCTCTGCCCAATGGATCGGGACCGAAATGGACAATACCAAATCCCAAAAACTATCTGAGGATAATGTATACGTATAATCAAGTTTATAATTTGTTAGTACGATGCTATGAATTATTAACATTCACATTAATAATATCTATAGTTTTACATTATTGCTTAATTGTATTAATTTCCACTTTACTTAACAGTATATTATATTGGCTGCACATCAACAAACAATAATGTATATCACATTGAATTATCTCATATCTAAATAGTACTATTGCTTTGTAGAGATTATTTGTACATTGTATATCGATCTGAAATAGCTGCAAAATCACTTTATTTTCAATCTCTATTATAGGCCACCAAACCTCGCTCGCTTTAGCTATTTGATATCATCTAAGCTGCGTTGAACTACCGTGTTTCACCCTTGCGTCTGCATCTCGACCGGCACGAGACAACCTTGAATCAAAAAGTTCGAGTAAGTGCCAAGGAAAATATGGTCATTCCTAGTCTAGCTGTCCACGAATAAAGCTATTGGCGACGCCATGCTCACGCTACCTCCGGGCGGACCGGTTCATTCTTTGCAAAGATGATCACGACCTCCGTGATTACATCAAAAACATATATTGTGACACACTCCTGTTGTTGCACATTTTTGTATATTAGTTTTGATGATGAAAAACATATATTGGTTTAATCCCTAAGTCATGAGTCAAGTGTATGGTTTTGAACAAATATCAATTTTAATATCAAGTATTACTATGTGAAAATGAAAACCAAATGAATTTCAAGTATCAAGATTTCAAAACCCTATTTTGACTAAGTCTGGAAGGTTAGCACCTTATAAAGAGACATATAAGAAAATGTTTTCATTTTGGAAAACTATCTCCCGGTATTTCAATAGCTAACATTCATTGGTGATAAAACGATTTTTAATAAATTTTTCATTAAATAGAAAGTATATATTTTTGGAGGGTGTAATATTGTTAAATCTTGAGTTTGTACTAAAACCCAAATTCTACTTTCTTATAGTTATTGATTTTAATTTTCTAGATATTTTTATTGAATCCAAATAGAGGGTACTTCGTTATTTACATGTCCACATTTTCTTTTATTTATATTTTACTTTCCATTTACTTAAACTAAATAAATGTAAATATGCTGTGATGTATGCATGCTGTGGATTGTGTTGTCATGCAAATGTTTCTAAAAATTTGTCATGTTTCTATGCATGTTTCAAAACCCATTTGAAAAGGTTTTCAATGTTTTATGTGTATGTTATTTTGAAACATCTATACAATGCATGTGTTTTCAAATCAGGTTTTGGACTATGTTTCGCAACCTATATGTCATGTTTCGAAATCGCATTTCCAAAGAGGTATGTTTCGAAACATATACATATCATGTTTCGAAACCTCTGACATTCTGTCGGCAGATCATTCAAAATCGAGATGCTTTTGCTTTACATTTCTTTATCTATCAAAAGCTTCTCAATCATTTTATTAATGCATTCTCAATGCTATGAGATTCAAATTCAAATTTGAATGTGAGTGCTTTTAAAATATTCAAAGTGGGCATAAGTTTTTGTCTCCCATTCATTGTTGTCTCGAAGTGCTTGTCCAGCTGTAAAAGGTTGTATGTTTCGAAACATGTTGTCTATGTTTCGAAACCTATGTGTAAAATTGTGATGTTTCGAAACCTATTATGTATGTTTCGAAACCTACTTTTATGTCTTGTCTCTAACGGCTATAAACAACCAGATTTCTATCTCTTGGTATAAATAGCAGGTATTTGAAGACAATAAGAGATTGATTGAGATTGATCAAGCAAGAACAAGTGAGCACACACTAGAGACACACACTCAAGCACAAGTGGTGATCAAAATGTTTGATTGAGCTTTCAAAAGAAGATTCACACTCATCTTACTCTTGTGCATTGAAAGTGAGAAGGAGAAGCAAGTTGAAACAAGAAGTCAGATCCTCTCTAGCTCTCCTCATCTTAAGCCGGTACAAAGTTTTGTACATCCACCGGTAAGGCATTTATTGCTCATTGGGTTGTAATAGATAAAACTTTATTATCTTGTTAATGTTGTAAGGTTTGAGTTGAGCCTAAAACTCATTGTGTCAAAGGTTTGAGTTTAGCCTTAAAACTCATTTGGTGTAAGGTTTGAGTTAAGCCTGTAAAAACTCACTTGGTGCTAGGTTTGAGTTGAGCCCGTAAAAACTCACTTTGTAAGGTTTTAGGGTGAACCGTGGTAAAACCCTTGTTGTGGTTGATCAATAGTAAAAAGTGATTGGGATTGAAAAATTCTTCAAGTGAGTAAGTTTGAAAGTAGTAGACTAGGCGGGGTGCCAAACTACTATATATCTTGTGTGAAAGTGTCCTTTAGCTTTAGCTTATCATTATTGCTTATTGCACATGCTTTCAAAAGAATTGCCTTCAAAGTCTAAAACAAAGTTTTCTTGAGCCTAATCGTATACATACATATGAACACATCTTTGATATACTCTTATTTATGTAAATCATCATTGCCAAAGATCATTAGTTTGAAATACAAGTTAAAAGATTTCGAATCAAGCAAAACATAAAAGTATATTTCGAAACATATAATCTATATTTCGAAACTAGCAAAACAGTGAGGTATATTTCGAAACATATATAGTAGGTTTCGAAACCTACTTAACAGAAATGATTATTTTGAAACCTAGTTTTCTGCCAACAATCAAAGTTTTAAATTATCGAAAATTTATATAAATCTCAATTCACCCCCCCTCTTGGGATATATTTGCCATCATTAGGAACTAACAACTCCTAGGGTTTACCTAGGGTTGAGAATGGAATTTGGAGGGAATGGAAGTGAGAGAATGGGAAGAGAGGGAGAAATCAAAAGGAGGAGGAAAGATTTCAGAAGAATGGAGGAAGAATTTAAAGAAACAAGAGAGAGAAACAGAATTCAAATGTCATTCATTAGCTGCCTATTCTCTATTCTACAGCCTATTTATAGATTGTTACATCCATACAGTTATTAACAAAACTGAAGTACACACTACACAGCCTAAGGTACAACTAAGGGAAAATACAAGCAAAAGAACAATTAATACTAATGCCTTTGGGGTTATGACAGATTGGTACTAGTGTTCTTGATTTTACTGTATTGTGGGAGTCCTAATTTCTTAATTTGAATTTTAAAATATCATCATCACATAATGCTCAATCCAACTAGGTGGGGTCAACTATATGAATTGTAGCATTCTAATATTGGTTTAGAATTCAACTTGAATATTAGACCATCCTGGTTACCTAATACAAGTATCCTCTTTTTTCAAGCTTAGGTTGAATGTGATAAGGAAGAGTCCAATTGTTGAAGGTCTTACTCCACCCACAAGTGGAGTTTTGAATTTACAAATATGAAAAAAATTAAATAGATAAATCTCACACAAATATTATATTCTATTTTGCTTCTCTACACAAGAAGTTGTATGCTCAAGCCAAGTCTCCCAACTCTAGCTCACCTAATCTCTCTCAAACGACCTCCTAACTTTGTCTCGCCTAATCTCCTCCATTGAAACTCCTAATTTTGGGTTGCCAATCTCTTCGAATGGATCTCTTAACCTTATCTCACCAAATCTCCATTAACAAGCTCCCACCATGGCCTCAGCAGAAGCCATGGTGGTTTGCCACTTGGAATGGGCAGGTGGAACTCAATGTGGTATTAGGATACTCAAAATGCTCCCAACCAGTCAGTAGTGATTGACTTCCATTTAGAGATGCCACAGAGAGAACCATCACATCTAAAAGTACTTGTGATCACAAGCACATTCTAGATCACGTTGTTGCTAGCTGGTCATTCTCCCATGAGTTACAAGGAGCCTATTGGCTAAATGACAAGTCACTTGGCTATATAATTTGTCCTTCGCCAATAGCACACATGAAAGAGGCCAATTGCCCAATAGAAGAAACAAGTACTCTATTCTCTAATTACTCTTGCCACTCCCTCCCCGATAAACTGCTCAAGGCTCCCCCACTCTTATTCCTCTCCGATAGCTCGACTGCCGGTGTCTCTCCAAACATCTTTCAAGTTATAGGTTAGGTTCCAATTTGAATCATCTCATGGATTACATTGGAATTCCCCTAATCAGGACTCCCCGTCCTCCAACACCCACCTTGAAGGGAGCCGATCAATTATGCGCCTGTGCTTTTATCATGAATAAAAATGCACAGAACACAAGCAACGAACGACGAGAGCTACAACAAGCTTCAGTTAGAGAGACAAAAGCCTTAAGTCCAATCTCCAGTTAATAAGATTCTTCCTAGTCAGAAGACTTGTGCTTCAGATTAACTTGACAGTCATAAATCAATAAATATTTGTGCGAAATACAGATGCAATTGATCAGCGTGACAACACATCAATTCAACCCTAAAATCAGAAAGAATAAGATAAAGATATTAGTTTTCCAGAAATTGTTTGAGGTGAGGAAAATAGAAAAAATAAGCGACACCTGATGGAGCATGCTGAGATGAATACAGCCGGTGGACTTGTCAAGTTGGCCGCCAAACATGGCTCCATCTCTTTGCAGCGCCTGCCACTCCTCGGCCGTACTGATTCTATAAACGAATTGTTCTCCTTCGCTCCCTCTTTCATTCTCTGCCATTCTGTCCACGCGGTCTAAGTGCCTGAGCAGATTGAAATTAGCAGTTTGACTTCTGATTCAGTTGAGTTTTTAATTATTTTAATTTAATTTAATCTTATTTAAAAAATTAAAATAATTGAATAGACCTAAATCTTTACGCTCAAAATTTTAATTAATTAAGAAATTATTCTTGTTCAAGTAACATCGTACTTAATCAAGTAACTAAATACTTTAATTGAGTAATAATTTTTTGACAAAAATATTAATCTCTATACTTAATTTATTAATCAACTATGAGAAATTTTTTAATCGAATAATATCATTCTTGTTAAATATTTTTAATTGTGTATTGTTTTTTTATTAAAATATGCTTAGAAAAGTTAATCAAGTAAAAATTATTCTTAATCAATTAATATTTTTTTTATTTGAGCATTAATTATTCTTACTTAAGTAATAATTATTTTTTGAATTACTTTTATCTATTTGCACTTTATTATTTTTTATTTATCATTTTTTTTATTTTTTTCAATTTTAGCAACTATTCGATCAATTCAGTTCAGTTATTCAATTCAGTTCAGTTATTGAAAATTACTCGCTATATTCAATTTGAGCAATTCAATTAGTAATTGATTTGACCCAATACTCACATCTTTCTTTATATATATACATATAAATATGCATTAATTTCAGGGATGGGTTATAAAAGACACAAATAATATAATGCTCACTTAAATATTAAACCCTATTCACTATCTATTTTTATTATTTATTTGATAATTTAATAATAAAACTAAAAGTGATTAGAGAGTTCAAATTTTAATTTAAATTAAAAATTTAGTTTGGTCTCCAATTTACCCAAAGGTTTTTTGGTCTAGTCTAGTCCAATATCAAAAATCAACTAGACCGATTGGATTTTATATTCTAAAAATGATGAAAAATGCTTAAAAATTTATTGAATGTTAGATTTTGTTATTGTTTTATTTTTGTTAACTTTGATATTAAATTAAATGTTGAATTTGGTGATTGTTTAATTTGTTTCATGAAGTTAGATGTTAATTGATTTAATTTAAAATGTTGCACCATATTGATAGTTGAAAGCTAATTCTTATTTAGATTTCATTTTTTTAAGAATTTTTTTGTTTGAATGATATATATATGTATACTTTTTAAAATTTTATATTCAAAAAATATATATCAAATTAGTCGCCACTACTTTGGATCAAATTTGATTATTTCGATTAGATTCTCACCCTTATTAGTTTGGTCTTTAGTCTAGGAGTCTAAAATTTTGAAGAAGGCAATTTTGATTCCATTTGAATTAAATGAACAATATTATATATAATGTTTTATATATTTTTATTTTTCTTACTTCCCAATTTAGGGTGTAAGAAATGGAAGAAAAAAGATTTGTTAATATATATTTTTTTATTTTGAGTATATTACCTTTATTATTAAATTTAAATTTTCATGTTTGTTTGTTTACTTTAAAGTAAAAAGGTATACTTACAAAAAAAAAAATTCATTTTATTATTTCATCCTATGACAGAAAAATTTTTGGGAGTGGCGTTTCGACGTTTTTGAAACCTGTTTTCAAAATGGCAAGAAACGTTTTTGGGTCACTTTTGTAATTTAAAAAAAAATTATGACTATTTTATAATATTAAAAAAAATATATTTTCGATTTGAAAACGCATTTTTACCACGAGTATGAATGAAATCTTTTTTCATATCTAGCTTAAAATTTGTATTTTTTTTAGGATTTGTTTTAAAAATTTGTTTGATTATATTATGAAATTTATTGAATAATTATTTTTTTAAATTTTTTATATTAAAAATGATATTTATAAAAATGTCAATAGATATATCTTTTTATTTACACATTTTTTGTGTTTTTTATTTTTTTTAAAAATAACGTTTCTTTATTTCTATTTCATATAATATTCGTTTTCTATTTTTATTTTCATGTAACCTAAGTTTCACCCATTTTAATTATCCATTAAAACAAATTATTTTATTCTTTTTTTATTTTTTTGGTAGTTTAATTAAGTAAAAAAAGAAAATAGTGGTTATTTCAAGAAAGTTTAGGGATTTATTTGAAAAGAATAAATATCAAAAGGTGTTAAAGCTAAAAAACCAAAATTTAGAAGTTGCATAGGCAATTTACTTAACACAGTCTCATAATTATTTTAAACAAATTTAAATACTATTTTTAAAAAGTAAAATTTAAAAAATGCGAGGACTAAAAATTCAAACTCTAAGGAATATATTATCAATTTATTAATTTTATTTTATCAAAATAAAGGGCATAAAGTGAAAACTAGCGATAGTTTCAGGTGTCTAGTGTAATTAACCAAAGTAAAATCATCAGCTGGCGGACGCATCTGCACGAGGAGCGAGCGAGTGAAAACCCGTTTAACTCGATATTTCTCTACGTCTCCGTCTCCATCTCCATCTATTAAAAAGCAGCAGTCCGTCCATTCATTCATTTGTTTTTTGATAATCGGAGGACCCTTCCATCTTGGGAGAGTTTGGCAGAGAGAAACTGAGATTGGTTTAGCTCTCATCTGGTAATCAGAGATGCATTTCCTTTTGTTTTTGGATCTTCATTCGTTAGAATTTCAGCCCGCTAGCTAGGCTTTTCGATCTGTTTTCTGATGTCAAAATATACCCAAACTTGATTTTCCATATCATTTTGGGCAGCGTCGCAGGGTTTTTTTTTTTTTTGAATCTTCGTTCGTTGAATTTTGTTGCCACATCTTAGATCTGCGAGCCTGTCGATTCAAATTTTATTGAATTGTTCGATTGACATTCAAGACGATACGGAATTTCATATATAATAGTCAAATTACAAATCTCATGGTTATTCTTGACTGGATTTTAATTTTTTTTCTTGTTCAGATCTCTCGTTCTTTTATATTCAGAATATTGAATAATTCATTTATGGTTTGTATGCTAGTTTGTAGGCTTGGATTTTTACCTTATTGTACTTTGATCTTAGTTAGTCGGCAGGTTTAGTTCGATAATCTGTTGGGATCTCGTTCAATGGGATCCAGCATTTGGCTTCTGGGCATTTCGGCTGTGTTTGGGAGAGATTTAGGAATGGAATGGATTACAAATGGATGGGATGGAAATGAAGGAAATGGAATGAAAGATTATTTCACTTTGTTTTGGAAAAGATGGGATGAAAAGTAATGTAGACCAAATATGCTCATTTGGAGGAGATTAGATGGAAACGGGTTCCATCCCATCTCTTTCTATTCCATTACTAATAGGCTTCCCCAAAAAAGAGAGTATTACCATCCCTCATCATTCCGTCCAATTCCATTACTTTCCACTCTCCCAAACCACACCCCTGGATCAGCTTCTTTTTTTTTTGGAATCGTTGGAGTTTGTACCTGTGATGATTATTCTATTTAGTTTGGTAGAGATTGTGGGCCTGGTACATTGTGTTTCTTAATTCTTGTAAATGTATTTCTTGCTAGATGAATAACTAGATCACGCTTAGGTTTCAGACTTTGTTTCATTCTATATTATTATTATTTTTCTAATTGCATGTAAAGCAATGTTCTAAAACGTGCTAGGCGCTAGTCGGGCGTCAGATTGGGGCCTCTTACCTAGGATGCCTAGGCAGGGCCTAGGCGGACTTTTTTTTTTTTTTTAATTTTTGATGTAATTTCATGTCATTTTTAGATAAATCAAAGTTAAAAGACAAATGAAACTTATATATTATATATATATAAACAGATCAGATGGATTGATTGGCAGAAAAAAAAAAATATATATATATATATATAAATGGTGCCAAGGCGTTGTTTTGTGTTTTGACAGCCTAGGCCCCACCTGGGCGGCTGCCTAGACCTGATTAATTGTGCCTGGCACCTAGGATGCCAACTTGCATGTATTCGTGGCGGCAAGGGTCAGTCGAACTCTTAGGCCGCCGCATTTTAGAACACTGATGTAAAGATCATTTCTTCAGATAGTGCTCCTACTTTTGAGACACTTCCTCAAAATTACACGTCAAACTTTTGCTTTTCTAATGTTTCAGGTCAATACTTGTTACCGCATCGAATACGCTCCTTAATCTCTTTTCATCTTGTCATGATTATTGTAGAGCATTTTCAGGTCTTATATCATATCAACTCTTGCATTCTGCATTTCAGGCCAATCATGCTTTTCACTTCTAAGTTTGTTACAAAATTGAGTCCTTTTTGTAATTTATCATCCAAAAGTTCAAGTGCTGAAAAGTTAACGCCATCTTTTGTATTTAGCCTCTGATTGTTCTTTGAATAATACAATTTGTACTGCTAGATCACTGCTGGGCGTTTTTGGTTGAAAACTTGTGACTATGGGCCATTTGGCAGTTCAGATAAAGTACTTTGGTTGATTGAAATTTATGCCTACACTTTTGTGATGTTGGAGTTTGCAGAAACAAAATGGGGCTGTCTTTCACCAAGCTTTTCAGTCGGCTGTTTGCAAAGAAAGAGATGCGCATACTGATGGTGGGTCTAGATGCAGCTGGTAAGACAACTATTCTATACAAGCTAAAGCTGGGAGAAATAGTCACCACAATTCCGACCATTGGTAAGTTCTTGTGAAGTTAAGATTTCCTGATTGCTAACTGTTTCATCTAATGACACATTTTCTTATTCAACTGTCTTTGCCAAAGAGTTAATTATGTCCTACTCAAAGGTTGTTTTTGCCAACCATAGCTTTGAATGGGATATTTTTTTTCTGTCATGTGATGTAGCCAACCTACCCAGTTGGATTAAGGCTTTTTGTGGTTGTCATTGTTGTTTTACCTCTCATGTTATGCCAACACTAATTAAGTCCTTCGTTTTATGAAAGCCAATTCTTTAATGGAGAGTAATTCTTCTCTGCCCTACTAATTTATTACTTGGTCAGGATTTAACGTGGAGACTGTGGAGTATAAGAACATTAGCTTTACTGTTTGGGATGTTGGTGGCCAGGACAAGGTATGTAGGCTTAATTATTCTTAGATGTTAACAAAGAAATTTGATGTGAGTTGCCAAGCTTATCTTTAATTTGGATCGCTATTCTGCAGTTAGGTTTCATTACACTTCTGCAATGAGATTATAGGATAGGAAGTAGTTTTAATGGTATCAGCTCAACTCCATCCAATGTATACTAAAGAATCATCAACTGATATTTGAAGTATCAGTTTGTTCTTTCAGCAGCTAGGCAACCAACCGTGTATTAATTGATCTTCCATTGCAAATGTCGTGTTCAATGTGTCTAAGCCAGTTCAATATATAGATAAAAATCAGTTTATTGTTAAAGAATAGTTATGTACAATTCATCAACATGATGTTGCATGCTGCTTCTTTTTTTTTTTTTTCCTTTCTTTCTTTGAACAAGTTAAAGAATACTAAATTTTGTCTTTACAAGCAATTTCTCCCTTCTTTTTTGTCTGATTGACAAGTTTTGCTCATTATTAGATGAGGTATTATAGTCTGGTTGACAAGTTTTGCTCATTTTTTTTTTCCTTTCTTTTTTTGAACAAGTTAAAGAATACTAAATTTTGTCTTTACAAGCAATTTCCCCCTTCTTTTTTGTCTGGTTGACAAGTTTGCTCATTATTAGATGAGGTATTCTAGTTTCAGGCTCCTTTGCATTTTTTCGAGTCTGCTTGTTTGCCACCATTTCTGGTAAATGGCAAGTTAAAATTTGCTTGTCTAAGTATGAGTAGTTAATGGGCACTTTAGTTCTCTCCATTTGGTAATTGGACAATGCCCAGCAGATGCTCAATCATTTTAAGGCTCTGATTATGGAAGGAGTGTTTAGTGGGTTTCACCCTATAATGGGTGCATGCTCTGTTGCTCCTATGATCTCACACCTGAATCCCGCATTACTAGAAAGATTAAAATTTGATCTAGGGGAAACCAGTCTGCCAAACATGAGAAAAAATGACTGAAACTTTGTTGTTAAGAAACTGCAGTTGCTAGTATGTCACTTTGGAGGATTCAGTTAGTGTCAATTAGCCCTCAACACAACAGATAAAATTAGCTTATTGACTGGCTTAGCTCCTCTGCCAATGCTCCTTCTTCATGTTCTTCTTTTCAACCATAACATGGTGGAATTTTAAATTGCTAGACAATTTAGGCATGTTTTCTCAATTTATGCATCTTAGTTAGAAATGTAAACATCTAAATGTGCTTGCATAATTTATGCTCAAGAATAGATGCATTGGCCTGGTGATGGTTTGATATAGTGGACATACTATGCTAAAAGTACACACAGCAACAATTTTGTACTCTTCATTGGTTATCTAGGGGATAGGGAAATGCCCCTTGGTGGCCGATATTTTGAGTTGAAAATTGGAGTTTTCATGATCTTGTCTAAATTCATGCTGTATAGCACGAACACCCTACAGCGCTGTGCATGGGCTCTTCATTGCTTTGTGAAACCCGTATCAGAACTTGATCATTGGCACAGATATGGGCATACACTGACATGTTCAGTACATTTAAAGTTAACAAGTATGTTAGCTAAGGAACTCTTTTTTTTACATGAAATATTTACAAGTCATTTATTCTATGCATAGAAAAGCTCTTCCTAAATGTCATTCTGCTTTTACTATTAAATAAATCAGACACTGATGCCTACACTCCTGGCTGAGTCATATAATAGCTTAAGAGGCTTTATCGTGACCTAAAAAATATTGCCGCATGTGGTGCGGGCGATGCTTGTGGGCCATCAAGTGCAGATTGTTCCACTTGTGCCTGTCTTTTTAAAATCTATTTTCTATTGATGTATAAACTCAGGGAAACTTTTCTGATCTGTAATTTCTCATGGTTGACCATCATCTAGATACTTGAGAGTTCTATATAAATTTGATAGCTATATGGTGCTCAATCAACTGTGTGGATGACTGTATAACATTGTTTCTACAGATCCGGCCTTTGTGGAGACATTACTTTCAAAACACACAGGGACTTATCTTTGTGGTTGATAGCAATGACCGAGATCGTGTGGTTGAAGCAAGGGATGAGCTGCATAGAATGTTAAATGAGGTAGGAGAGAGTTTCTGATTTCAATGGTTGGGTGCATGCATGCAAGATAAGTTAGTACTGTAAATGAGTTGGAGGGACTTGTCCACTGGCTCTTTGGTAATTAAAACTGGTTGGCTAAGTGCAGGATGAGCTGAGGGATGCTGTCCTACTCGTATTTGCTAACAAGCAAGATCTTCCAAATGCAATGAATGCTGCTGAGATAACTGATAAGCTTGGCCTTCACTCCCTCCGTCAACGTCACTGGTAAATGAAATATTGCATCTCTGTTTCTTGGACTGGGCCCCTTGCCCTGTTAGTAATGTTATAAGCACTGGGATAGCATGACAACTTAGACAAATTGAGTTTAAACCTCATTTTTTTTTCTTTCTTTCTTTCTTTCTTTCTTTTTATGATTTGTTGGATGCTTTAGGTACATCCAGAGCACGTGTGCCACTTCTGGGGAAGGACTGTATGAAGGACTGGACTGGCTCTCAAACAACATTGCAAATAAGGTCTTAAAGTCATGAACAACATAATTCTGACATTATGACATTATCTCCCACTTTTTATGCGGATTTTCATTTGCTCCCTGTTAATTTCTTTGGCTTTGCATCATGTACAGGCATAGACAGCTTGGATGGAGGAGGATATTGATCCCGTGGTAGTACTTAAATAGAGAGTTAAAAATATTTCCTCGGTGTTGTGATATTCAACATTGTCAATTTGTCACCTACTTTACCATGAGAGGGCTTTTTTTTTTTTTTTCTGGTGCAAACATTATCAACTCTTGCTTGTAGTTCCAGTAATATTTGGTCAATATTTTATTCTTCCTAGTTTATATTATATAGTTTGGTGGTTTCATTATAATTTTAATATGTTGTCCGTGAATGAGGTGGGTTGCGGAGGCAAAGAGGCCAGGGTATTATATATTTCCTAGCTTGAAATGGGCTTCAGTTTTGACAGTTTAATTTCACCCCTTTACAGCCATACCATATATATTGTTAATTAATAAAAGCTTTCATTTTTATTAACCAATTTCCATAATAACTCACTTCCCCTTTAAAAGGTACAGCCTACAAACACGACCCACTTTGTACTTGTCAAGCAGCAGGAGGTTGATGATTAATTATTTAAAAATTCTTTTTTTTTCCACTGCTTTAAAAACAACATAATAGCTAGCCACCTAAATCTAACCGCAGGCTTACCACTACCTAGTTATGTGGGATATTATCTTGTTTTATTTTTGGCTATTAATGTGTTGTAGAACAAACTAACAAATTACGAAACAATCGAATCAAATCAGATCCGAAGTGGGCACTTTTCTTCATGGAATTGCAATATTCGCGTCTTTATTCCTTGTTGGCAAATGAAGCTAAGGATCTTGGCTTTTATACATGTAAATTGGTAGACACTCATCAGATCTTCAGTATAAATAACGATTGAATCGCTCATGTATTGGCTAATTGATGCCCACAAGTGCCAGCAGTACTTTAGACGTACGAGACACCATAGATTTGACACAGACACGTCCATGATCATGAATGATCCCTCGTACAAGTGACAAACTAAACAGTAGTTAGTAGTAGTAAATGTCAAGCCGCTGAAGGGGCGGTCACATATTGGACGGCTGCGCCAGCCTCCGACATTGCTGCGGCTATCAGCGGCTGCAACTTCACAGGCTCCACCGTCGCATGGCCGCCTCCGTCGGCCACCGCACGAGCAGCTGCAGCAGGTTTCTTGTAATCCAAGGAGTCGTCGTTGTAGATGTCCCACCATTTCTTCACCAGCATCTTGATGTCCTCCCTCTGCATGTTCTCTTCCTTCCCTGTATACCTCCATGGCTTCGATCCCTGCTTATAATAATAAGCATTTCCTTTTCAAGTTAAGCAAAATCAATGGTATATTGCCAACCAAAGTGATGACCATGATGATGATCCATCGATCGATCGATTCACCATGTACATAAGCAAGCGTACGTACCGCAGCGCAGTAGTGCACAACTTTCACTTGATCAAGCTCTACATTCTCCGGATGCCGCCACAGCATTGCCAGAACCAGGTTGTAGATCAGAGGAATGGGCTTGTAGATATCCCTGAAATACATGTTCAAAAAGTCCTGCAAAATTAATGACACCACATCACCAATTAGTAATCCGATCGATGAATGAACTCTATTAATTGTGGAAATGGAATGGCATTTGGTGATTACTTGCTCTGCAAAAGGAGTAGGCGGCGTGGCCTTGAGCGTGGCCAAGAGATTGTGATAGGCGGAGAGGCTGGGTTCGAACACGAACATGCCGGCGTTGAAGTAGAGAGATGGGGACTGACCCATCTCCGCCGGCCACTTCACCTTCTCCGGCCGCTGTTGGCAGTATCCGATCTTGTACTGCGGAGTGTGGCTCCACGTTTTCTCGCAGAAGCAGTCCATCACGGCGTAGAAATAACCGTCCGGCAAGTCGAAGAGGTGGTCAATGTTATCAAAAACTTGGATATCCCCGTCCAGGTATATCATCTTGCTGTACTCTACAAACTGCATTCCCACACCAACAAAAACGAAAGATTCCGATCGATTAGCAATACTAAAAGAAGTCCATCTTTAGAAGTAATAATAATGATAAAACACCCATCAAACGAAGATAACAATTTCGACGTAGGCCATGTGACACGTAGAAGACACGTGCAATTATACGGTGAGACGAGGAAGGAAGGAAATTACAGCTCGGATTGTACCTCCCAGATACGAAGCTTAGAGTAGTTGATGACGTAGTAGGCCATAGCGAACTGGGTCTGGTTCTCTGGCGGGTACACAGGCTCGATCTCCCTGACGATGCAGCCCTGGGCCTCCAGCATGCGGCGGTGCTCCTCCGGGACGTCCGGCAGAACCGCCACAACAAGGGGGTAGGACGTCTTCACCTTCCTAAGTCCCTTCGCCAGCCCAACGACCCCTTTCACGTAGTCTCCGTTCCCAGCCAAGAACGTGACATACGCTCTGCTCGGCGACGCCGTCACGGTCTTGCCAAAGGCAGGGGATTTGCCAACCATTTCCGGAGCCATAGCAAACCTCAAGCGAACCTTTTTGTATGTATATAAATTTACAGAGAGGGGGGGCGCTTCAATTTGAGTGGCAACAATTGGAGGATGGTCGAGAGGGCTTCCTGGTTACTAGGAAGACGAGACGAAGAGGCGTTTATATAGACTGAAGTGTGATCATCCGGTGATTTTGGGTTGAGTGCCGACACGTGTCTGATGGTTCGATCCGACGGCTGACAGTGGGGTTCCCAGAAAGTTCTTGCAGAAAACTAGATTTTGATAAAGAAAGCATGGAACACACTAGAAGCTCTCCGGAGGTGCTGTTCGGTAATCGCACCTGGACTTTGTCACAGCTCACGGGTCAATCCATCTTTTCCTTTCATTTGACTCAAAACACTTTTGAAATCTTGGGAGTCAAGAGACTCAAGACGCTTCTAGCTAATACTCTCTCTATCTCTCCTCGCTCCAAACATCTGGCTGAGTCTTCATTTTCGGATCTTCTACTAAGCTCTGTGGGCCCAGTTACAACTTTTTAAACAATTTGGGCCTATGTAGGCTCATTATGGGCCTACCGAACAGTGGGGCCGTGTCGGCCATTTGGAATACTTGGGCTCATTCTTAAACACAGTGGATCGTTATGCTGGGTTATGTTCCGAGGGTAATATTAATAAAAATTATTTAATAATTAAGTATATTACTATATTTATAAATATTATAAATACGTAACAAATATTTAATTAACAAAGTTGGATTGCACGAGGCCTCATAACCAAAAATAAAGAAAAAAACATAATTATAACATGAATATTGTCGATGTTCAATTTCAGCCGACTCTGATTCGTTTTTGGGCCGCGGTAAGTCCAAAGTGCAAAAAAAGAAGAAAACAAAAGATCTCGAAAGTGAATCGACACCAGAATTTTTACATGGTTCGGTCAAAACGGTACCTACTCCACGACCGCACTCTGATCATTCCTTAAAATGACGGTATCTGATTATTCTCCTTATCCCCTCATGATATCTACAATTCTCATTTATATTGAGGGACTTTTACAATTTAGATAACATATAGAAATACAATGATTGTGTAATGGGGGACAAACAGCCCTTATCTTTTACACAAAACCTGGAGTGAGATCCTCATTACAAGGGGTATGGACGACTATTGTAGGTAAAGTGAATAGTCCCTACCTCTAACTTCTCAACAGCTTTACCACTTATGCGAGCTGATGATTTTAGCCCAGCGACCTAGGTGGTACAACGAACTGAGGGTTTTATAGCGAGCTTGTTAGTCGATCGTCAAGAGCTCGCTAGGGGATTTATCAGGAGCTCGCAAGGTACTTGCTTTATGGGTTTCGAGCTTCGGTGGTGTATGAATTTTGCTTGACGAGGTTATCGAGATTTTTCAAGCTCTGGGTGATTGGACCGGCCCATTGGACTAAGCCTGGCCCCTAAAAGGGGTGATGTGAGAATAGCGTATAACAAATATATATATCACCACCAATTCGTAGGGATGATGAAATATAAATATATATATATATAGTAGTTTTCATTTTGAAAAATAATATCTTTGTAATACTTTTAGATAAAAAAATATTATCAAAAATCATCTTCTAACAACTTTGTTACCATTATATATATGCAAGACATATATAAATATTAAAACAATTAATTAAATGATCAACAACCATAATCACTCAATCAATCATATATAATTGCTGTTTGGTGGGTTGGAAGGTGCTTATTTGCTGCTGCTGCTGCTGCTGGTGGCTTGTAATTATAAAGTTGCTGTTCTAATTGATTATTTAATTAACAATCTTATACGGCAGGGAGTTTGACATGCGCCCCCACCAAACGTATATATATATTTCTTTCCATTTATAATTAAATATAATTAATTCTATGTCCCAATTATATATTAATTATTAATTATTGGGAAACCCTAGCTAATTAACTATATATTATTCTCTAAATAATAATAAATTAATATACTTATTTTTAGATAAAATATTATATATTTAATATATCTTATTTTCAAAATTCAAACAATTGATTTTATTAGTTTATTAAATAGTTAATTCAAACACAATATATCTATCTATCATTAGTTAATAAAAAATATTTAAATACTAAAAATCCTAATTAAATATAAGGACGTTATTACTTAAACCAGTATCTTTAATTATTATATATATATGTATAACTGTTGGGTCTTCCGTTTAATTTGCAGCAATTTGCGAGCTCTTTGCATGTGCTCCATCGATCGATCGTCGATCCTTCAAACACTTTGCCTATTGCCTCCATGCAGTTTTAATTAAATAAACATTAATATTGATTGACTTGAGTTGAGTATACAAAATTTTGTAAGATAATGAGATGATAATATATAGGTGTAATAAAGTCGAATTGACACCTAGCTAGCTAGGTGATCAATTCAGGCGACGGAGCCGCCCCACGTGGAAGCAGGCAGGCAGGCAGCTAGACGAAAAAGAAAGGGGCGTTTGTCGGAGAAAGATCAAAGGAGGGAAATGGAATGGGGACAAACGGCAGCTAACTCTGCCTAAAAAGTCAATCTCAAACGCTATTTAGATACCCATCTGTACATGTATGTCTCATCTGTATATATATAGTAAGACTTCTTGAAGCTAGCGTGTGATGGATCATCCCTGCAAAGTTAAAACCAAACCACATATATTAATTCTGTGTATTTAGCTTCCTACTGCACCTTAAGTCGATCCCTTCTTAAGGTACACACACATATATATATATATACATACATACACTTAAAAGAGTTTTGAGTTTGAATATGGTTGTGGCTCCTCCAACAAGTCCGTTAATATTAAGGACTAATACTAAGAAGACGAGGGCCGTTGGGAACATTCCTCCCACAGTTGATCTGTCTCTTGAGAGGTCTCTCTTGTCCCAGAAAATCGTGGAAGCATGTGAAGAATTTGGCTTCTTCAAGGTGGTCAACCATGGCTTTCCTCGGCACATCATTGCCAGCATGGAAAGGGAAGCGGCTGATTTCTTTGCCCGGCCGGCTTCCCTGAAGCAGCAGGCTGCTGCTCGTCCCCCGACTCCCTTCGGCTATGGCTGCAGAAATATCGGCTTCAACGGCGACATGGGCGAGCTCGAGTATCTTCTTCTCCACGCCAACCCACACTCCGTCTCTCAGGGGTCTCACGCTATCTCCGCCAACCCAACAAAGTTCAGGTATCTATCGATCTATCAATCATGAAACTTGATGATATATATAATTAAGATAATAATTTTACATATATATATATATATGTATATAGAAATCCCATTGTTGCTCCTTCTCTTCCCACTGTTGCTCCTACTCTCCCCATGCATTTTGAGTTTTGAAGCATTCCATATATATACATATATATATCATGCATGAGAATATATATATATATATATATGATATATCCCTTATCATCATAGTATATTATATATATTACAAGTTGAAGGGAGGGTGCCAAAGCTAGTAGTACGTACTGAATATATATGGATCGTATTACGTGTTACACAGATATATTATTGGTTTGTTGGAAATTAAGTATTAATTGGGAAAAATGGGGAATTCATTGGCATAATATACCTGTAAACATATATGCAGCTGTGCAGTGAATGAATACATAGAAGCGGTGAGGCAGCTGGGCAGTGAAATTCTTGATCTAGTGGGTGAAGGACTACTGTTAGAAGACAAATGGGCGTTGAGTAGGCTCATCACAGACGTCCACAGCGACTCCTGCTTCAGGCTCAATCACTATCCTCCTCCTCCTCCTCCTCCTGCTCCTCCTCCTCGTACTAATATTATTACTGCTACTCCTCCCGAACGTACGGGATTTGGGGAGCATTCTGACCCTCAGATCTTGACCCTCCTCAGATCCAACGACGTCGGAGGCCTTCAAATTTGTTTGGACGATGGCTTGTGGGTCCCTGTGCCTTCTGACCCCACTCAGTTCTGCGTCTTTGTGGGGGACGCTTTGCAGGTGGGTAATCAACTACTAAAATTAATTAATTAAGCTTCTTAATCAACCCATCCACACGCACACGTATATATTCCTGGTTGTGAGTTGTTTGGTGTGTTGATGAATGAAGGCGATGACAAACGGGCGGTTTGTGAGCGCCAGACACAGAGTGGTGGTGGGCAAAGGCAAGGGCAAGGGCAGACAGTCGATGTTGTATTTCGGGGCTCCCCCGCTGAACGCATGGATTTCGGCTCTGCCGGAGATGCACTCACACAGGCACACCCCCATTATTCAGTACAAGCCCTTCACTTGGGCTCAATTCAAGAAGGCTGCCTACTCTCTGCGTTTAGGAGATCCCCGTCTCCACCTCTTCAAGGCCACTCCCCCTCCTCCTCCTCCTCATCCTAATAATTAACGGGAATTAGTACTCTTGTTCAGAGATCAGATGTTTGCTGGAATTAGTTTGTTTATATCTGATGTTTGAAAATT
The DNA here is from genome assembly GCF_014633365.1 of Diospyros lotus. Taxonomy (NCBI): domain Eukaryota; kingdom Viridiplantae; phylum Streptophyta; class Magnoliopsida; order Ericales; family Ebenaceae; genus Diospyros; species Diospyros lotus. The sequence continues at coordinate 1,017,040 of NC_068340.1, forward strand.
GCAAAATGTCTTCTGATACTGTTTTCAACGCTATGGTTCATTGTGACAATCTCTTCCCCACGCCAAGCTCGTCGTCTTCCTTCCTTCCACCTGTCATCACTAGAGATGAAAGGTCGACAGAGAAAGAAAGACATAAGGTGAGAGATAATGAGAGAGAACTTTAAAGCACACCTTTGCCATTTTAAGAAAGTTTTTTATATTGAAATGTTGGGAAAGACAACAAAAAAATATTTCTCGATGGTTTTTACAATTTAAGTAATATTTGTTAATTAAGATATAGGTTAAAAAAAATAAAAATATTTTAAGTAAAAATATTTTTTATTATATTTATTAAATTTATTTATAAAAAAATTATGAATAAGTTATTTTGGACTTTTAGATAAATTTATCACTCTTTCACTCGAATAAATTATTTTAGACTTTATATATAAGAAAAATTGATGCATATATTCTCCTGAGTTTTTCAAAAAATTTAACAAACAGATTAATAAAATTTTGAAATATTTTTTAGACTTATTTTAATCATTTTATATCTTGATTTGAAAAGTATTCCAACCATATTTTAATACAGTTTATCTTACTCATTTGAATAAATGCTCTAATATCCTAATATTTTAAGAATAATAATAATTATTTTTTTATTTAAAATATTTTTTGACATCTATTACAGATTATAATTGAGAAAAATAATGGGTTTAGAGTTAGTAGGCTAAATTGAAAAAATAAATGATAAGTAAATGGGCTTAGAGTTAGTGGGCTAAGTTGGAAAAAATACAAAGTTAAGTAAATTGGTTAAGAAAATAGGTTTAAAATTAATGAACTAAATAAAAGAATAATCTATTCAAAATAATATTTAGTGAAAAATAATTAAGGTGACAAAATAATTAAAGATAGTGGGTGAAATAATTGAGAAATTTGAGAGACAAAGTAGAGTGTGGAGAAATAATTAAAAATTATGGGTAAGATTTGGTGAAAAATAATTAAGAAATGTGAAACAATAATTAAATATAATGGGTGAAATAATTGAGAAATATGAGAGACAAAGTAGAGTGTGGACAAATAATTAAAGACAATGGGTGAAATAATTGAGAAATGTTGGAGACAAAATAGGGTGTGCACAAATAATTAAAAATTATAGGAGAGATTTAGTAAAAAATAATTAAGAAATGTGACAAAATAATTAAAGATAAAAGGTGAAATAATTGAAAAATATGGGAGACAAAGTAAGGTGTAGACAAATAATCAAATATAATAGGTGAAATAATAGAGAAGTATGGGAGACAAAGTAGGGTGTGGACAAATAATTGAAAATTATGGGAGAAATTTAGTAAAAAATAATTAAAAAATGTGACAAAATAATTAAAGATAGTGGGTCACTATAATTATGTTAAGGTTAATTTAACCTTCTATAAATAGAGGAAAATTAAAAGGTTTGAGAACCTAAATTAGAGAGAGAAATGTTGTAAGAAGAAAGATTTGAGAGTGAGAGAGAGATTTGAAAAATGGAAAGAAATAAATAGAAAAAAAAGAAAATATAGAGAAAAATCTTATAGGTTAGGTTTAGTAGTTCGTGTGAAAATTTATGGTAGAATGCATTGTTAGATATGCAAACCGAGGATTTGTTGTAGTATAGAAGAATATCGAATCGCTCCGCAAGAAGGTAAGTTATCTTAAAATTTTTTAAAAATATGAGAATGATGTTTTAAAATTATTGATGATGAAATTGAAAGAGAAATGCATGATTGGTATTTATTATGGATTTTTGAGACAATAAATGCTTGAAAATTAAAGAGAAAATGAGAAATAAATAGAACATAGATTTTGAAAATTATGAGGAAATTTCTAGGGCTTAGGAATATTATTTTAGGAATTATTATGAAGAGAAATTGAGAAAAATTTATGAGAAAATATTTATTTCATAATCTTAGGGAAATAATATGAGGCAATGGGAGAAATTAGAAAAAAATATAAATTTAATTTTTTTTAAGTAATTATGATGGTCAGGGTACGTCAAGGTTCATAATTGAGTACGATTGAAAGTCCGATGCGAATTTGAGGCAAAATTTTGCTAAGGGCAAAATTGTCTTTTTGTAAGGTAAGTGGTACTTTGCAACTGGATTTAGTTTTATGATCTTATCATGTTGTCATGCTTTATTGTGAGTATGTCATGTAGATTGCATTTACATGTTTTAATTTATGAAATATGCATATGAGTATGATGAGATTCACAGTCATACGTTGTATGGGTTTGAGATTAGGTATTGATGCCTTTACTTTGCCAATGGTGCACTCATACACCCCGGTCTGGCAAAGAGACTACAAAAATAACGTGTAATCTTAAGGTGCAATCGATCAAAATATAAAAGTTATGATGTTATGTGCATTGTATACACAATGAACATTAAATGTTTTGTTCCCTTACTTAGATTATTCATCTTCTAACTTGAGCTTTACCCCTGGAATATTCAAACGTTCCAGATGAAGATTGTAGCAAAAACGATGATGAATGAGGTATAAAATGACACTTAGCAAATTGTATGATGAGTTAAATGTATGTTATGTAACCCATGTATTTAAGTTCTGCTATTTCGAATTCTGAATGTTTTAAGAAATGATGATGTAGAACTCTATTTAGGGTTAATGTTAGTTGATAACTTATGTTATGTATTAAGTCATGTTGAGAAATTTATATTTCCGTGATATAAGAATTTATTTATGATTAATGTTATGATATTAGGTTCGATTCTAACTTCCGTTTTGTAATACCCCAAGAGCCCAAAGAAGTTAGTATATATCGAGGATAGTGTAAGGAAGGAAACAACACCAGCTAGATACCTTTTGGGCTGAATGTTGGCAAAGAACTCCCAAGTTAAGCGTGCTTGACCTGGGGTAATCCAGGAATGGGTGACCTCCCTGGGAAGTTCGTGTAGGTCCATCAGGGTAAGTTGTTCTGGTCCTTCCTATCGCTCGAACGGGATGTTACAAATGGTATCAGAGCCGACCCCCGAGCCTCTGAGCGCGGTGGTGGGGTAAACCTCAGCGAGGAAGCTGAGTCCCTAAGGGGGGTGCGTGTAGGCACCTTAGGCAAATCCCACATCGGCCATGCATCGGGGGGAGATCTGGGACCGGTTGTAAGGTCGCATGACGAGGACGTCATGTGCTCAAGGGAGGGAGAATGTAATACCCCAAGAGCCCAAAGAAGTTAGTATATATCGACGATAGTGTAAGGAAGGAAACAATATCAGCTGGATATCTTTTGGGCCGAATGTTGGCAAAGAACTCCTACGTTAAGCGTGCTTGACCTGGGGTAATCAGGGATGGGTGACCCCCTGGGAAGTTCGTGTAGGTCCATCAGGATAAGTTGTTCCGGTCCTTCCTATCGCTCGAACGTGATGTTACACGTTTGATATTTATGATGATTCTCCTTAAAGATAAATGAATGAAAATTTTGGGATGGATAAGAGTAACGATATGGTTTAGCAATAGTTTTAGAAAAAAAAAATTATTATCTCAAAATTATCCTGAATTATAGCGCACTCGAAAAACGGGGCATTACAAACGCAACCTTAAAAAGTATTTTAAGACTGTTTTATAATATTAATAAAACATTAAAAAGCCTATGCCAAGTGGATATTGTTGTTAATTTAAAAATTAAAATTATTTATCGACGGGCAGTAAGTGATAAAATTTTATAGCTTGTGAGAATTTTTTTAATAATTTTTCAAAATAAAAGACAAGTCCTTGCAATTATAAATATGGGTGGGTGTAACAAATATAAGTTAAGAAATACATTTAACAGTTTAAATTTAATTTTTTAGACAATAGTCATATAAAAATGCATTTAGGTGGAGTGATATAATTAGATAATGAATAAAATATAAAATATTAACTGTTTTGAAAAATAAAATATTAAGACAATACAAAATTAAGAAGATATTATTAAAATATAGAAAATTTCACAGAATTTTAAAAAATGCCTAATCACTTGATTGGATGAACTTTTCACTAATTTTTAATTTAATCCTGTTTTAAAAATTATTTCAATTTATGTCTAATGCTTTAAAATTAGTTACAATTATATTATAATTTACTTTGGCATATGTCTATGTTATCTATGCTAAAACGATGAGAGAAGCTGATATGTTGAAACTATGTGAAGAAGACGAACCTTGGAAGCTTGAGCTGTTTTTTTTCATTGCTCAAACGGAAAAGAAAGCAAATTAGGGTTCTTATCGTATCGATGGTAATTGAAAAATGTCGTCGTTCCTTACAAAGAAAAGGGTTAAATTTGTGTTTCAAATGGTGCTATTTTAAAGTTTTGAATGAATTGGTTTGACAAATCAGTATTGAAACATATCAATGTGTCAGGTCATCTTGCTATGTCGCCAAAGATATATATGGCAAAGTAAATTAGGATATAATTACAACAAATCTTAAAGTATTATACATAAATTAAAATACTCTTAAAATAAGATTAAATAAAAAATTAACAAAAATTCAAGATATATTTTGAGATTATCGTCTTTGCGCGGTTCCTCACTTATGTTCTCGATTTCGATAAAGAAAATAAATCGTAGGTGGAGATTTTACTTCACTGCGCAGTTGTGAAGTATGAAAACGGCTTGGAGGCGTCGTTTCGGTGTTTTTGAACTGTTTCCCATTTCGAAAATGAGAAAAACGGCCTAAAACTTTTTTGGGCCATTTGTGTAATTTTTAAAAAGTTTCGGGCCGTTTCAGAATTTAAGAAATGTAGCTGAAAACGCGTTTCCAACCAGAAATGCATTTCTACGCCCAATTAGGTTGCACATATCCCCAACTTCCTCATTTCTTTTTCGGGCGCCCAACTAGTTATATATATTTATGTATATATATGCAAAGTTAAGTAATTAGTAACTTAATAACATATATATATATGTATATATATTTTTAATACATTATAAAATTTATGTTTATTATTTTTCTTTGAATAATTTTTTATATTAAAAATTATATTTATAAAAAATTCTTATACTTTTAAAATTTACAATTTATCTGGTATTTTTATTTTTTACTCCTTTTCTTTTTTTTTGTAAAAGATGTCGTTTTTACGTTTCCGTTTCTTATTAAAAACGTCTCTTATTTCTTTTTTTTGTATAATTTAATTGCGCAGGGTAAGGAGTAGAATTCATAACCTATTGATATAAATCCCAATTTATTATAAAAAAAACACTTAACTTGTATTATAGGACAAATCCAATATATATGTTAGGTCTTGTTTAAAGGGAAACATGCTAGATGAGAAATGTTAGAAAGCCCGACGGTCTTACCGACGAGAAAGGAAGCAAAAAGTTGATTTTGCCCCCACGCCTGCTTTCTTCCTCCCTCTCCCATGGATCCCCGCTTGCTCTGTGCGTTTCCGCCGCCTCGCCTTTCAGCCATGGCTGCCTCGCCTCGCCCTCGTCGACAATCAATGCAGCGACTATCGGCAAGGGTGAGGCGAGGCTGCCATAGTTGAGAGGCGACGAAGACGAGGCGACAGAGAGGCGCGGTGGCGAGGTGAGGCTGCGGCCATGGTAGGCGAGACGCACAGAGAGGGGGGGCAGTGACCTGCTTTGCAAATTTGCAAAGCGAGCGAGGACAAAATCGTCTTTTTTACCCCCTTCTATGAGTCACTCTGTAGGTTCGTCGGGCCCCATAGAGCGACTCCATGCTAGATTATGTCAACACGTATTTTTTAAAATATATAAATTAAAAAACTGCTCTGAAGAATAGGGAATTTGCGAAACGGAGCCCGGGAGTTGGATCGGAGCCCATGGCAGGCTAATGCTGATGTAGTAATTGGGGAAGGAAATTGCAAATCAGAGTCTCCGATACCGTCCCGGCAACTGATGAATCCAAGAAGGTTTCCTTCCTTCTTCTCAATCTGTTCCCAAAGCAGCCGCTTCAGACAAGCCCCTTCCTTCTACTAAAAACCCTAATTTCGATCATTCAGCTTTGGTGTCTCCTCCTCCTCGGCGATGAAACCTTCGGTTTTGCTGTGAAGACGACAAGCCTTTTGGAAAACATAATTTTGCGACTTCAATTATGGATGCCAAAGACATATTGGGTTTGCCCAAAACTCCATTGCCTCTACCCCAGGAAAAGAAGTCCAGGCCCCAGAAAGATTCTCAAAGAAAACCAGATGGTATTTCGCGCGAGGTACTTAGTTCCTCTCTTCCTTTGACTTCATTTTTCTTGAGTTCGGTTACCAAGTTGCTTCTGGCTTTCAGGTTTACGCGCTTACGGGTGGTTTGGCCCCTCTCATGCCTTCCATCGACGTTGCTCAACTGAAGCGCCGCATTCAATCAGAGAATGAGAAGGTCAGTGACTGTAAAGAGCATCCAGCATGCATTAGTTTTTCTGAATTATTGCAAAAGTTTGGTATATAGTGTGTGTCCTGACAAGTTTTAAGGTTTGAAGTTAGGTTTTAGAATCAGGAACGATATTTTCTATTTTCCATGTGCTGTAAATTACCGTGCAAGTTCAATGTGTGTGTTACAAGACTTAATGTTGCTTTGTTTAACTTTGGCCATTTTCTTGTAGTGCTTCTACAGTTCTACCTAAATCACGAGGTTTCGCACTATTTCTATCTTAAGCTGAAATGAATTGGTACATTGTTGTTGAACTGAAATGAATTGAAATTGGAGGTGTCAAACTTTATTGTGGGTAAATTGAAGCAGTTTTCTTGCTGGTGACCAAGTTTGTAATGGAGAAACGATGTGTTGATTGTATCATTGCATTTGGTTTTCAAGTTGGTGTGACTGATAGCATCATTCTATGTGCAATTTATGCCTTCTCCCCTGAATATGTTTTGGTCTATTCTTTACTAGGAATTAATCTTTTATAACTATTGTACTCTTATTGGATTGTTTTCTAACAAAGCTTGGCCTTCTCCTTTAGGTTACATGGCAATGGCTTCCTTTTACAAATTCGGCTCGAAAGGATAATTTGCATCTTTATCATTGGGTATCTTCTCATGTCCGTGTGATGTTCATTGGAGACTTCTTGTCAAAGGGTTTGAGAAATTTTGTTGCTCGTATTTTTTAGGTCAGAGTTGTAAATGGTGTTCCTCCAACTGGCGACTACTCGTTTGCTAAGTATAACAAGGTATGCAAACTTATGATTCTGTTTCATTTATTTCATGTGATCCTCAGAATTTCTTTTTATATATTTGTTAATTTCTCTACTTATTTATTTAGCATCATTTCACTAGAGGCTTCACAAATCCTACGTGTAACTTGGTGTGGTGCAGTCTGTTGATGTTGTCAAGTATACGGACGAGGAGTACGAGAAGTATTTGACTGATCCTGTAAGTATCACCTTAAGCTTGCTTTTTTATTTTTTTCCTTGACTGGATTACCAGTGGGCTTGAGTAATTGCTTCTGAGGGTCCTGCTGTAGTTGTTAGGAAGAATGTTACTACTAACAACATAAAGGGAAGATATGGGTCAAATTTGTGTTAGCTTATGTTTTCTTTTTAATGCTGTACTAAAACAATTGTGTTGCTAGTACATTTGAATTCTGATGCCTAATGTTGTTGGAGCAGAAGACCCAATAGATCAATCTGCTAGTGTTTAGGGTTCTTGCTATTGGGTATACGCTTTTGATGTTTGGTGAAATATTATTATTTGCTTGCCCCTCTAGTGAATTTATTAAATACAAAAAAATGTGTATTATAATTTTCTACAAAAGTTGCACTTGCATTAATCCCATTTAAATTGGTTTAGTTAAGGGTTATAGCTGGTTAATAATCTCTATCCATGACCATATTTTTTGTAAATCCATTATATTTCATGTCATAGTTAAGGGTTTCTTCCCCCCTTTTTACAATTTTTCTTTATGTTTTGGTGCAAATTTCTTTAGTTTAGTTCATTTTCCTTATGAGTGCATCTATTGATCATCTCTTCATATGTTTAGGTCATCTTAAATGCGCCATATATGTTTTATCTTGGCTAGGTGCTTTCCAACTTTAGAAATTTACAGTTATATTTTGCATATATTGGTGCTTAACTATCTAATTTTCTGTACCATACAATAGAATTGGTTTTACAGCAGTTGTCTACAATAAATTTATTCTTTTGTTTTTGATCTTGAAATCTTTTTTAAGCATGCTCTATACCCTTTAAAGTAGGCTTTCCAAACTTACATATTGAGCACATCTTGCCCTCTTGATCTCACATGTAACACCTCCAATTATATTGCTTTAGTGAACCCATAATTGTGCACATCTGCTCACCTCAATATGATAAGAGATGAAACATGGTTGCTTCTTGTTAATTGTCAATATAATTTCTTGAATTTAAGATTTTTTTTTTTAAATTGTTTGTTTGAATAACGGAGAAGCTTTTGCTCCATGTTGGTCAAGAGATGGCAAGGAAGATCATTTGCCAAGCTAGTGAGAAACCTTTGGTATAAGCCTTTTCCTAGGTTGGTCACAAGTGTTCTATAATTTGATGGATGGCAGTAGGGGCATTGTTAGGTCAGTATGAGGAAGAGCTCTACGGTTGAGGTGGGTTTCTAGGTTTCTTCTTAAAGCTTCATTTGATGCTAGAATAGCTAGGTCTGGGAAGATCTTTGTTTCATTAGGAAGGTGTTCTTGATTAGGAAATGCAACTCTTTTTCAGGCTTCATGGTAGTTCATTTTGGTCTTGGGTGAACAATGGGTGCTGCTAGATTTGTGTTGCAAAAGCTGAGCAAGGGTGGTTCTTATTGGCATTGTTGTTGTTATAACCCTTTGGGTAGAACTCACCCCCAAAAGCTAGTTGTTGAGGGGAGGGTGCCCAAGAGGTTATAAATCCCACACCAAGAGCCCATACTTCTTGATGCGGGACTACCTTATAATGCACCATAACATACCACCATGCTCCGCAGCCCCGACGCCCACGTTGGCAAGTTGGAGCCATGCTTTGTAGCCCTGGCCATGGCCATGCCGGCAGGTTGGAGCCATGGGGCCGGCTTTGATACCATTGTTATAACCCGTTGGGTAGAACTCATCCCCAAAAGCTTCTAATTTTTCTCTAAGAATTCTAATCTCTCTCTCGTTTCTCTCTACTACTACTCCCTCATTTCTCCCTAAATTCTTCCCCATTTTTGTCCAATTTTCCTCTCCCATTATTCTGTTTTTGATCTTACATCAATTGGATCCTTCCGATTCCCAATCCAACCCTAGGCTAAACCCTAGGTTCATGACAGTTGTGGAGGAATTTGTCAACATACTGCTTTCACCTGTTTCAACAAAGCCCTTAGTTTTCTCTTTTAGAGTTGTTGCTTTGAAAGACAGCCTTCTCTTGACTTACCTCTTGTTGGATGTTGAGGGCAGGGCTGCTGAGGTGGATTTCTTAAGATAGAATGAGGTTTCTTCGGAGGTTTTTGGTGGCTCAAGTGGTTTCAGGTTATTATTCTAGGTCATTGCTCTATTGTGCGCCCTTCTGTTATTTAGTGGTAAGAGTTTGGAAAATTTTGGTGGAGGTGGTGAGCTCCCTCTTTTATTCGAGTTTCCCTCAAATGATGCGATAAGAGGAGTTTGTGCTGCTTGCTCGTGGTTATCACAAGGAACTCAGTTTTGTTTGTCTTTGGGTTTTTGATATCTGGTTAGTGTAAGGAACATGCTTGGCCTCCTGTTATATTTCTCGTGTCTTCTTTTGGTGTTCCTAGGCATTTGTGGCATGTGGAGTGAGTTTTTAGAGTTCGACGAAGACATCAAATCTAGCCAGAATGAGCAATGACCTAGAATAAAAGTTAAGGTGGTTAGTCTCCTTTTATTGGCATCAATCTCCATTGAGATATCAGGATGGGTTGCAATAATCCCATGTGGATGGAAGATGACCCCCCCCCCCCCCCCCCAAAAAAAAAAAAAAAAAAGAAAAAAAAGAAAAAAAAGAAGAAGAGGATAAACACCCACACACACAGCAATAGCCCTGTCCACTTTTCTTTGGTTTCCTTTCCTCATTTTCTTGACAATCTTATTAAGTCACCTTAACTCTTTGCATTCTGCCAGTCATTTTACATTTTGGCAGTTTCTTTTTTTTTTTTTTTTCTTTTTTGGTGTCATCTAACAAACATATCAAGTGTCAGGTACATAAATTCTAACGTTCCAGTCAATTCTATTTATGGCCTTATCTTTTGCAAGGCCCTTATAACTTTTTTATTTTCATCCACAAAAGGAAAAAAAAGAATCTCGACTTTGAAGTTTGTTTGATTAATCGATTTTTTCCCTCTTCTCTGTATAATTTTATGAGGGCAGATTTTTTTCACTTTTTATGGCCTTGTAGATGTGGACCAAAGAAGAGACTGATCAACTGTTTGACTTATGTGAACGGTTTGATCTCCGCTTTATTGTGATTGCTGATAGGTTTCCATCATCTAAGACTGTTGAGGAACTAAAAGATCGCTACTATAATGGTATATATGTTGCTTACTCTTTGTTTCATTTGATGTTTTGATATAAATGGTCAAATATTTGTCTACCATTTGATTAGACATTCTTGATTTGATCTTTGAGGAACTGGTTATTGTTGTCTTGATCAGTATGGTTTTCTATGTGTGTAGTGTCTCGAGCCATCTTGATTGCTAGGGCTCCATCTCCTGGTGATGTTTCTGGTCACCCTCTTGTTAAGGTTTGGCAGCATTATTATGATTCTTTTCCTGTTTTCTTGTAATGCTATTTCTTTCTAGATGATCAGCTTTCTGCACTTAAACTTTGTTTGTTCTAACTGTTAGTATTTCTGTTTATGTAGGAACCCTACAATGTTTCTCAAGAGATTGAGCGCAAGCGTGCGCTCTCTATGGTACTTTCACATACTAAACAGCAAGAGCGCAAGGATGCTGAGGTTTGAATTTACTTTTGCATCTCTATGGTAAAGAATATCCATTGGCCTTCTTGCCTCATCCTAATTAGGCCTCTAAGCTCTGTTTCTTGTCAATTCCCCCCCACCCCCCCAGGTTATTGCTGAGGCCAAGAGAATATCTGAGGCACGCATTGCTGAGAAGGTAAATCTCACTTCTGGATTAGGCCTGCCTTTGGTTTTTTAGAGTTCAGCTCATGATGCGTTGTAGCTTTGAAAGTGGAAGGAAATATATAGTCTTTCTTATGAATATTTATTCTGATTTCATTACCCCACATCCTAGGATTGCATATGTTATTTGATCTTGCTTTTGTCAATTATATGTTGGCAAGCACCTTGTCTGCATATTGAAGGATATTTGTGACCAGAGGTATGAAAGCTTCTGGAGTTTGGAAAGGGAACATTATACTGGCTTTGTAAACATTTCCGTTTGACTATTTTCTTTATCATAAATTTACATTTCAATGGAAATCATGGTTTCTCTTTTCTGGAGTGGCAACCTGGGTGAATTTTGATTTGGATGGATATTGAATTAGATTAAAGAGAGAGCTAAATGGCTAAAAAGAAAAAAAGAAAAAATCAATGAAGTGATAAGAGCATATTGTTTCCTGGAAGTTTTATAATTGCTTTTCTGTTGTTCCAAATCGCTTCCTGCTTCTTCTTCAATCTATATTCCAGATCCCTGTTTTTTTTTTCCCTCTCTGGTTTTTCAGCTGTTGCAATTTGCTTCCATTAATTGTCTTTCGTTCTATCCTAATGCAATCTACTTTTTATTTACTCTATGCATATTTCGACTCTTCTTTTTCTTGGCTGGCATTGTTGGGTTGTTCTTGCTTTCATGTGCTCCGCAGTTATGTGTTCTATTTTCATTATTTCAGGCTGCTGAAGAGTCTGAATTGCCAGTGCCCTTAAATGTCACTCCCGAAGGCACTGAAAAGGTTACTGTGCCTATTGACACTGCATCGCCTTCCTCGAGTGTTCAGTTTGCTTCTTCAAATGTTGCTCCTTCAACATCAACTGCAGACAATGCCTCTAAAACTGCTTCTCTTCGCTCAGTATGTATCATATTTTGGAATTATTTTTTTATTATTTTTATTTCCTTTTTAATGTTTGGAAGTTTAAAAGGGAGAATTGTTTTTGCATCTCAAAACAAATTTGGCTTGTCCTGGCCACCTCCTTGATTTTTCTTTGTGCCTTGTTGATTATTTGTGGCTTCTACTGTCATTTTCTTTTAATTTATTTATTTTTTCTTTTTTTGGGGGGCTCAATTTGGTCTGCCCTTGGGCCATCCTTTTTGTTGATTTCTTTTTTGATGTATCTCCATATATTTATATTAATGCAGATCTAAATGGTTTATGGTTGGCTGTTTGACATTATTTCACTTCCTAATAGTAAATATTTGTCAAAAGAATTTTACTACCCTTACTGATTGAGGAAAGTTTTCAGCTCCGAGTTTACACACGAACATATGCACTTGACCAAATGGTGCAAGCTGCAAGCTCATCTGCTGGACTCAGGACTATCAAGCGGGTTGAACAGACATTACAAGAACTTGGGGTTGGTTTTTAACCTATTCTGTTAACTTCATTGCCTTTTCTGTTATGGCAGCATGACTTGAGTTACATCAAACACAATGTCACCAATGCGATTTTGTTTCTTTGTATGCAATGGGGATTATCTGTCATAGGGTACTAGTGATTTTATTCTTTCCATTTGGTTGGAGATGTTATTTTTTACCTGCATCATCATTATGTAAAGCTATTCCAAGGTAGTCAGAGGTGTCACACACATGGGCCATGGCGCGACATCGGCTATTTTTCTGTTTTAACGTTCCTTTCGTTTATACTATGCTTTTATGTTTTCATTTACTTAATGCAATTGTACTCGTTGGGTGATGGCAGCTATAGGATGAGAGGATGTCTAAGGGAATATCCTACGTGTAAAGGGGCCTGGGAAGAGACAAAATAGTTAGTTAGGAGGGGTGGAATCTACTGAGATAGCACCCAGGCTAGAGGTTATATATCCTCGAACTAGCCTGTAGGGGTATGAAAAAACTGAGGAATATTATTCTCCTTCTTTGTTATCTCTCTCTCGCTTTCTATCTCTTGAATCTCTCTTTCTCGTTGCTGTATCTCTCCCTAAGATCCCCTTTCTGACCTTCTAATTTGTACCCAATTAGAAGGTTGCATATTTGTCACTGTCGAGTTGTGACAAACTGGTATCAAAGCACCAGTTCTGGACATTCCGATAGAAGTGAGGATGGCAGATGGAACCCACATGAAGAATTTTGAAACGTAGTTGTAGCATGTTAACTCGACAATGATCGAGCTCCAAAATAAGATGGGCCAGATGGAGGCCGGAGGAACCCAGAACTGAGAGGCGATCTGAGCTATGGATAGAAGGATGGAAGGGGTCTTGGAAGGAATGGGACAAAGATTGATTGGAAGGTACGGAGCAGAGGTTGGATGGGTCCATGGCTAGACTACGAGACGACATGTAACAATTCATGTTAACGTTCACACGGCAAAACTAGGTAAGAATGGCTGAAAGCTTTCCTCCTAGAAATAGAAATGAGCCCATACTGCATAGAGATGACGGAAATAGGGGTCGTGCCAATGTGGGAGTAGAGGCTGACCTAGAAGAAATGTTGGAAGGAGTGGTTGGTAACAATAGGAATGGTAACGATCAGAATGGTGTGCATAACGTGCAACACCAAGGGTTCACTATGCCTCGGATGGAGATTCCTACCTTCGAAAAGGTCAACCCTCGGTGGTGGGTAAGGAAATGTGAGAGGGTGTTCGAATGGAACCATGTACCAATGAGGCAATTAGCAATACTCACTGCAACCTATTTTAATGAGGCTGTCGATGCTTGGTTCCAGGGGTGGGTAAGTGTGCAGAATGAATTTACCTGAGAGGAGTTTGTGATCAAATTGTGTGAAAGGTTTGGAGAGAAAAACAAGGTGGGCACCATTGAAGAGTTTAACAAGTTTAGACAAACTGGGAGTGTAGAAGTATACTTAAAGAGGTTTGAGGATTTGTGGTCTTATATGACTCAACAAAACCCACACCTTACTGAAGCTTATTTGTCAAGCTTCTTGAGTGGACTGAGTGAGGACATAAGGCCAATGGTAAAGATGATTAGACCCCATTTAGTGGAACAAGCAATTGAGAGTGCAAGATTGCAGGAAATGACTGTAGAAGCGCTTAAGAGAAAGCAGCGACAACAACACAAGGGGTTATATATGGGACTATCCTATGGGGGAGGCAAGTATGTGAGCTGGTAAATCGGCAAGAGCGGAGGTGGCACGAAATAGGGGACATGGCCCAGCACAGTGCCTTATGGGGAGCAATTAAGGGAACAAAGAAGGTTAGCTGGCCCTCTGTTTTAGATGTGGAGATAAGTACCACTTCAAGGCACCAATGTAAGAGACAAATTCTCTTGCTGGAAGGGGAAGAAGAGGATGAGGCTGAAGGTTCCAAGGAGGAAGTAGAGGAGAATAGTGAATTGGAAGAGGAGAACAACGGAGAAATTTCACTGCATGCTCTCAACCAACAATAAGATCATTAAGGTAGCCGGGAGTGTGAAGAATCATGGCCTACTGATTTTAATTGACAGTGGAAGCACACATAGCTTCCTTGATGAAGGGACAACTAAGAGGCTAAAATGTCCATTCCAAGGGACTCAACCCCTAAGTGTGACAATCACAAATGGCAGCAGGATAATCAACAAGTCAGCATGCAATGGGTTCACATGGGAGATGCAAGGAGAGAAATTTGAGGCAGACTTGAGGCTACTACATTTAGGAGGGTGTGATGTGGTGTTGGGGGTAGATTGGATGAAGGAGGTAAGCCCTATTAGTTTCGACTTCAACAGGATGGAGGTGTCTTTTGACAAAGAAAGAAGGAAAATGACATTGTCAGGGGAGAGGGAATTGGGAGCTTGCAAGATGATCTCGGGGAGGAAACTACACAAGATGCTGAAGAACAAATGGTGCCAACTGTCCCAACTGTTCTCATTGATGGCTATGGGGGAAGGATCACTTGTGGCAATAGAGGGAGAGCCTGAAACAAAGACCGACGGGAAAGCACACGTGTCAATCACGACTCAGCCGCGGAAGCTCGACCAGGTGCACACCTAACACCTAATTGATGAACTGTTGGATAGCTACAAGGAATTATTTGTTGAACCCACAACCTTACCTCCAATCCGAACCTTAGATCATTCAATAAACTTGAAGCCTAATACGGAACCCATCAATATCAGGTCCTATAGGTACTCCCCAACCCAGAAGACCGAAATAGAGAAGATGGTGAAGGATATGTTAAACCAATCCTTCATAAAACATAGCCAAAGCCCATTTGCCTCGCCAGTCCTCCTAGTTAAAAAGAAGGATGGATCTTAGCATTTTTGTGTTGACTACTGCGAATTAAACTCCTTAACCATCAAAGATAAATTCCCCATACCCCTCGTTGAGGACCTAATGGATGAACTGCATGATGCCCATTTCTTTTCAAAGCTGGACCTTAGGTCTGGCTACCATCAAATCAAAATGAAGCCTGAAGATGTCCCCAAAACCGCTTTTAGGACACACCACGATCATTTTGAATTTTGGTGATGCCATTCGGGCTCACCAACGCCCCATCAAGATTTCAGTCCCTAATGAATCAAATTTTTGAGCCTTACCTAAGGAAATTTGTCCTAGTATTCTTTGATGACATCTTGGTAAATAGCCCCATCTTGGACCAACACATATCTCACCTCAAAACCACCCTAGAGGTCCTTAGAGCTAACCAACTTTTCATTAAAAGGTCAAAGTGTGCATTTGGGTAGAATCAAGTGGAGTATCTGGGGCATTTAATTTCTGGAGCAGGGGTGAGCACTGACCCTAAGAAGGTGGAAGCCATGTTGACATGGCCAAAACCCACAACCTTGAAGGCCTTGAGAGGATTCCTTGGACTAATCGGGTATTATCGGCGATTTGTCAAGGGATATGGGACTGTAAGTAAACCTCTAACATAACTCTTGAAGAAGGGGGGCTTCAATTGGGGGCAGGAGGCCGACATAGCATTTGAAAGATTGAAGAGAGCAATGAGAGAAGTGCCATTTTGGGGGCTACCCGATTTTAGCAAGCCATTTGTAGTGGAGACAGATGCTTGTGAGAGTGGTATTGGGGCAGTACTATCCTAGAAGGGAAGACCCCTAGCCGTCTTAAGTCAAGCCCTAAGTGGTAGACATGAGGACCTAAGTATATATGAGAAGGAATTATTGGTTGTGCTAATGGCTATGGAGAGATCGCGCCATTACTTAGAAAGGGGTAAATTATAATCCAAATTGATCATGAGAGTTTGAAGTTTTTGCTACAACAAAAAATGCAAACTCAGCTACAAAAGAAGGGGATGGCTAAGTTAATGGGGTTAGACTATTCCATACATATCAGAAGGGTAAGGAGAATGTGGTAGCGGACGCCCTCTCAAGATGTTATGAAGACAGAGAACTAGCAGCTATTACTATGGTAATGCCGGATTAGTGCAAGGAGGTAGTGGACAGCTCTGTAGGGGATGACCAGGTGCAGGAACTCATGCAAGAAGTGGCAGTAAGGCCACAAGGGATTGGGGGTTACACTCTGAAAGAAGGACTGCTACGACTACAAAACAGGGTGGTCATAGGCAAAAAGAGGGATCTGAGGAAAAAAATACTATAGTCGTTGCATGAGTCTACCCTAGGGGGACATTCGGGAGTCCAAAACACCTATCTAAGGATTAAGCAGCTATTCCACTGGCCAAGACTAAAGGCGGACGTGAAGGAGTTTGTATCAGTTGTGATACTTGCAGGAGGTGCAAATATGAAAATGTGGCTTACCCCGGGTTACTCCAGCCAGGTTTGGACTAGTGTATCTATGGATTTCATTGAAGGATTGCCCAAGTCAGAAGGGAAGGACAGTGTGCTGGTGGTGGTTGATAGGTTCACCAAATTTGCACATTTTATAAGGTAGGCTCACCCTTATACAGCCCAAGAGGTGGCTAGAGCCTTTATGGATAGAATAGTGGCCTTGCATGGAGTACCAAGTGTAATCATATCGGATAGGGACAAAATCTTCACTAGCAACGTGTGGCAGGAACTGATGAGGGCGATTGGGATAAAACTCAACATGTCAACTGCCTACCACCCCCAAACAAACGGAGAGGGTAAACCAGAGTTTAAAAACCTATTTTAGGTGCATTTGTATCCTACACCCTAACCAATGGCACAGATGGCTTGCTTTGGGCCAGTGGTGGTACAACTCTACCCACCACAACACCCTCAAAATGTCTCCCTTTGAAGCCAATTATGGATACAAACCCCCAATATTACCAGCCATTGGAGGGCAGACTACGATTGCTTCAGTGGAAGAGTATTTGCAGCAAATGAGGATGGTACTTAGACAACTCAAGCAAGAATTAGCCTCGGCCCAGAACAAAATGAAACAAAAGGTAGACTGAAAAAGGAGTGATAGAGAATTGGAGGTTGGGGAGAAGGTTTATCTGAGATTGAATCATCCCCATTTGAAGTCTCTTATTCAAGGACCAATTACTAAACTACCCCCCCGGTATTTTGGCCCGTTCACTATCTTAGCTAAGGTGGGAAAGATGGCCTACCATTTGCAACTCCTTGAAGGATCTCGAATGCACCCCTATCTTCCACGTGTCTCTCTTGAAAAGGTCATCAGGAAAGGAGCAGGTCAATCCCGAGCTACCGCCCTTGCGTAAGGAAAAGGAAAGGGTGGAGGAACCCGAAGCAATATTGGATAGAAGGGTGATCCATAACCAAGGGGTCTCTCTCATTCAAGTGCTGGTGAAATGGTAGGGCAAAGACAAATGAAGTAGCAGCTGGGAATATTTGCCAAGCCTCCTTCAGCGATTCCCTAGGGCAGCCAGCCTCCTCAGCATTTCTTGAGGACAAGAAATCTTTTGAAGAAGGGGCAATTGTCACACACATGGGCCATGGGGCGACATTGGCTATTTTTCTGTTTTAACGTTCCTTTCGTTTATGCTATGCTTTTATGTTTTCATTTACTTAATGCAATTGTACTCGTTGGGTGATGGCAACTGTAGGATGAGAGGATGTCTAAGGGAATATCCTACGTGTAAAGGGGCTTGGGAAGAGACAAAATAGTTAGTTAGGAGGGGTGGAATCTGCTCAGGCAGCACCCAGGCTAGAGGTTATATATCCTCTAGAACCAGCCTGTAGGGGGTAGGTATGAAAAACTGAGGAATATTATTCTCCTTCTTTGTTGTCTCTCTCTCTCTTTCTCTCTCTCTTGAATCTCTCTTTCTCGTTGCTGTATCTCTCCCTAAGATCCCCCTTCTGACCTTCTAATTCAGTACTTGTCGCTGTATTTCTCCCTAAGATCCCCCTCCTGACCTTCTAATTCGTACTGAATTGGAAGGTTGCATATTTGTCACTGTCGAGTCGTGACAAGAGGCAAAATGCACCCCTAGGGTGCTATGGTAGTATATTGCCCTAGCTGCAGCCTAAAAAAGCGCCCACCTGTGTGAAGCAAGGTGCTTAATTTGATTAAAACAATAATAAGTATATTAACATGGAAAGATAAGCATGTAATGTTTGTAAGTCTTCTAAAATACTCTAAAATACGAATTCTTGTAAAAATTTCAAGCAAATAACTTTGGGGTCTTCCAGAAAAATAGATAATCTTCAAACAAACATCTTTGGGATCTTTCAAAAAATTGTAGTTTCAAGTTGAATATTTTTCCCCACTTCCACTTAATAAAACACATTCAGAATCCATTTATTGTAGCAGTAATAACAATACCAAAAAATAAAAATGTAATATATCATAAAGCCAATAAAGAATGAACATAAACTAAACTAAACTAAACTAATTGCATAACATAACCACCATCAATAGCCCCATTATAAGCCCAAAGAGACCGGCATGCTAGAATTTCAGGGAGAAGAAACATAGAGATTGGGTGTCAATTGCATAGCGTCTATCAACTTTTACCTTATGGCTTTGTTCACTTGCATCCTTGCATATACTTTGATTTTCGGGAAAATAATTGTTCATGATTATGTTTCTATGGGTGAATGCAGTATACATATATATATGACTAGGAACTTGTTAAACAACGAGCTTGCTTTGTACACATTTTTACATCAAAATACTGTCGTAATGCCCTTTTCTGTTCCAGGTAAATTTGAAACCAAAAGTTCCAACAAAAGCTGTATGTGCAGAGCATCTGGAGCTTAGAAAAGAAATATTGACTTTACTGAATCTTCAGAAACAGGTATTCGTGTCTAAGATTTGTCCTCAATTGTATCTTGTTTAAAAATTATAGGATTTATTAATTAATAATTGAAGGCTGCTATCCTTAACCTTTATTTATTGTGCCTTTTCCTTTTGTAGTTCAAAATTTTCTTTACAACAATTTTTTTCTTTTTTTTATGTTGAGGTTTGA
This sequence comes from Diospyros lotus, assembly GCF_014633365.1. NCBI lineage: Eukaryota > Viridiplantae > Streptophyta > Magnoliopsida > Ericales > Ebenaceae > Diospyros > Diospyros lotus. The sequence continues at coordinate 1,036,360 of NC_068340.1, forward strand.
GTTTTGTTTATCCCGGTAAAGCTGCCAATTTGTATTCATACAATCCAACCAGAGTTATATTAACATATGCGGTGAACAGTCTTTTTGCATTTTGAGGAATTGTATAACTTGGTGGTTTTTCCTTTTAGCTTGTATATTGCTTTTTATTTCTGCTTCAGCAGTTCCTTCTGCACACTGGTTTGCATAATTCAAACTGCTTGATATCCCATGGCACAATCTATTGTGTTGACATGCAGTAATATGCATGAAGATAACAAAATCTTTCATGTGGTTTTATGATATTGCTGTGAGTTAGGTTTGGCACTTTTCACCAAATGTAAGAGCCCCCACCTTAAATCCCTCCCCTTCTTAATATCTTTTCTCCCCTAGAGTTGGACTCAGTCTGCAGCATCTGCAGTCAAAAGAGTCCAAAAATTGTCACCCTTCTGGTCTGGTGAATAAGTCTTGCTTTTAAGAAAGTAGTGTGCTTCCCAAGGAATTTTAATCATAGAAGAAAGCTAAGAGGGATCCATTCATGTGCTAGCAGTAGAAAATTTGTTGTAGATGCCATATAGATTCCTCCAACGCAACTGTTACACCTGTTTCTTAGTGTAGTTATGTTTGACATTTGGCTGTTTGGCAATCAGGTTCAGTATAAGGAGGCAGAAGGGTCATCTTATCGTGACAGTTCGTATGCTGAAACACCAAACACACCTAAGGTGCGTGAATTGTCTTTAATCCGATTAAGTAGACTATAATATATGGAATATGGATACTTGCACATAAATTGCTGCCTTCATTTAATTGTTTTTCATCACTTGGTTTCAATGAAAAATTATGGTTTGCGTTTTGTGCGTGTGAACACTTGGTTCCTATGTTCACAGCATTTGCAGCGTGGTGTTGATCAGGACCGTGCCTTCATTCCTGAACCAAGTTTTGGAGGTAATGTTGAAGTGACAATGGACACTTAATCTGATTACATTCTCTCTTCTAATTTCTTTTTTCTGTTATCATTTATTTATTTATTTTTGAGAATCTTGAGATATAATGCTATGCAATGCCTGCTTGAGATTTCAGGGGAAAGAGTCGGTAAAAGGGACCATAAGCGGAAGGTACACAACCATTTTTTTTGTCTATATTTCAGATAATCCATTTAATTCCATGTTTGTTTCGGGCTTTTATTCAAATAGTGGTATAACTTTAATGTGTTGGGTTTGAAGGCACCTGGAAGGCCGTCGGAAACTCCATTGGCCCAGTCTAAAAGGCCTCGGAAGTTGAAGGCTTCAGACGGATGAATGAGGGGTAAATATCACCAAATGCTGTTAACTTTCTCATGGTCTGTCTACCTCTAGAAGCACAGGTTGGAAGTGGTAGCTGTAATTATCATTGGATTTGCTGTGTGTGTGTGTGTGTAAGCAGAAGTGTGTAGAAGTTTCAACTGTACACAAGAGTTTTAGAATTTATCTTTTTGGGGCGTGCAATGCAGAGCAGCGACGCGTTCTTGTGGTAAGTGAGCAGTTAAGGTATTGTATTAGCAAGATCCGAGCAAAGTGGCGCGCTGTTGAAAGTTTAGGATAGATAGATAGATACCATGAAATATGTTGCTCCGCATCTGTTGGATGGATATGATCTATTATTAGTGCAAAGTACAAGTGCTTATATAAACTCTCTCTCTCTCTCTCCCTCTCTCTCTTGACCATATGGCTTCTGTTCACCACCACGAATGCTGAAGCCCATATTTATGATGGGCAAAATCCTGTGATATTTGCTTGCTTGCAGCACTTGTAATCAAGTAAAGACAACATTGGTAATGTCTGGAAACCTCTCCTTGATTGCTGCTTTGATTCCTGACCCTATAGACTCGGGTCCCTCGTACTTTACAAAGCAATCTCCACCACCCCCTATCGACAATACTTGCACGCTCCCACCAAAGTTCTTAATGGCTGGTCTTAATATGTCCAGATGCCCGTTCACTGCCTGCATTTCCATAACAGCATGCATGATGCATATATCAATTATCAAGCCTTTTTTCTATCAGAAACTCCCAATCAAAAACATAAACCCAAGGTATTTATAAGAAGCTCACCTCAACCGTTGTCTCGCTAACTTGTTCATCATCATATACCTGGCGAATATCCTTAACTGCATCTCCAAATTTTTCCTTCAGTACACGCTCAATCCCCATCTTCATGGTCGTCGTTGAGCTAGGGCAGCTTCCACACGCCCCTGTTACCCATCATGAATGTTATCCCAAGAAAAAAAACGTATTTGCAAGACCCAAAAAGACGAGAAGAATACACATAGAACATCGAACAGGCAACAGCAACAATTGCTCGAGGTTTGAAGAAGCATAAAAAAGAAACCATCTTTATTAACACAAGAAACTAGCAGAAGCTGTTCAAGGTAACCCACGAAATAACATCCTGAATTGAAGAATTGTAGAGAATTCTCAAAATAGAGTAGAGTAGAGAAGAGAAATGCGATGTTCTTCGTATCATATGAAAATGGAATCGGAAAGGGCGAGGGCGAACCTCTGTCAGATTATACGATCTGCAAATATGGAAGAAGAGCGAAGCAAGAAAAACCTTGGAGTTTGAGCGAGATCACACCGTCCTCGACCGAGACGACGTCAACGTTTCCACCGTCGGCGATGAGGTAGGGCCGAACGTCCTCCAGAACGAGGTCCACATTCTGAGGCGTCAGTTGGAATTGCTTGGCTGAGTACAGGCCACTGGACGACGAAGACGAGGCTTTAGTTGCCCATCTTTGGGAGACCCATCTGGGTCCGGAGGAGGAGGAGGAGGGGGAGAAGAAAACTTGAGACGGAGATTTGGGAGGAGGATTATTGGGGGGTTTTTGTGGCGAAGAGAGGGAAGGGTTTCTGCACAACCACCCAGCTGCCGCCGCTGTTGTTGCTAAGGAGGACGCCATCGATTCGATTCGACTCTACTCGACTCGACTGGAAATAGAAGGGATGAATGGGGGGTTTTGCTCGGCTCCTCTCCTTTATTCTGAATCAATGGCTTGTACGACTTTCCTTCCTTTTCTCCCAATTTACTTGAATTTTTGGTCAAAGACAAAAACTTTTTACATAAAAAGTAATAATAATAATAAAATAAAAGATATATATGCACACACGCGCCCGCCCGCAGAACCACAGCCTGTGCATGGTTGGGTCAGATGGGCCGTCCTCCGCTGGACCTGCGCGCCATGCTCGTGTTTGCCAGAGTACTTGGAATTTCCCACCACCAAATTTGTACATTTTCCACGGCTACTCTGAACGACACCATTAACGGCTGCATCCGCAACGGGCATATAACTAATGCTCGCAGACTCTTCGACCTGAACCCCTCATCCCGAAATGTTGTCTCCTGGAATTTAATGATCTCCGGCTACGTGAAACACCACCAAATCCAACACGCTCAGCTAGTGTTCGATGAAATGCCCGTAAGAGACGTTGTTTCATGGAACACCATGTTGACGGGTTTACAGAAGATCAGAGACCCAGGAGGGATCTACAATTATTTCCTACAAATGGGAAGGGATGGATTGAAACCCAACGAATTCACCTTCTCAATAATCATCAGCGCTCTGTTGGACACTTCATTTAGCTCTTTGATCCCACAGTTCCACTGCCTCACAATTTGTTCGGCTCTAAATTCGAGTGTGTTTGTTGGGTCGGCATTGATGAGGGGTTACACTGATTTGAAGGGCCGCGTAGCTCTACAGCGTGTTTTTGAGGAGATTTTGCCTAAGGACGTCACATCATGGAATGCGTTGGTTTTGGGCTATATGGATCTGGGTTTAACAGCTGAGGCTCGGAGATCTTTCGAGATGATGCCCGGGAGGAATATTATTTCTTGGACGACTTTGGTTAATGGTTATATCCAGAATAGGAAACTTGATGAAGCCCGGTCTATTTTCAATGAAATTAGTGAAAAGAATGTTGTCTTGTGGACTGCAATGATAAGTGGGTATGTACGGTATGGTTGGCTTGTGCAAGCTTTGGAGCTGTTTTTACTGATGTTGAAATCGGGATCCCAGCCCAATCACTTCACATTTGCGAGTGCTTTAGACGCCTGTGCTGGTTGCTCCTCGCTCCTCATGGGTAAGCAACTTCACTCCAAAATCTTGAAATCTGGGGTTACTCTTGATGTGATCTTGTCGACTTCTCTTGTTGACATGTACGCAAAATGTGGGGACATTGACGCGGCATCCCGCGTTTTCAAGGCCATTCCAAAGAGGAATTTGGTGTCGTGGAATTCAATCATTGGGGGTTACGCAAGCCATGGCCTTGCATCTAGAGCTTTGGAAGAGTTCGAGAGCATGACAAGGAGTGGTGTCAATCCTGATCAAGTTACTTTTGTGAACATTTTGTCGGCATGCGTGCATGGTGGTCTGGTTGAAGAAGGTGAAAAGCACTTCAACTCCATGGCAACCAAGTATGGAATCAATGCAGCAATAGAGCACTATGCTTGCATGGTGGGTCTATACGGTAGAGCAGGTTATCCAGCGAAGGCCGTCAGGTTGATTCAAGAAATGCCTTCGGAACCTGACTTGGTCGTGTGGAGTGCATTGCTTGCAGCATGCAGGTTGCATTCAAATAGCAAAGAGGATGTACAAAGTGGAGAAAGATCATCATCCTGCTGTATATATAACTGAGGTGATATGAACCTTCTAACTAGTTATATTTCTCATAAAGCACACAGCTGCTTCACCTACTCCTTCCAATCCCAGTGACAATGAAACTGTCCTCACAAATTCAGGAATGCAGAAGCCAAGCCTTTGTCGCTGGCAACTGCCAGGATCAAACTAAATCAGCATTCATTCAATTCACAAATAAAATTCCCTCAGGGGCATCACCATAATCTATAATCTGAAAGAATTGGTCTGTATACCACTACAAGAAAAACGAAAAACTTTATTTCGAGGCTATGGTTACAAGGATGTACAGAAACTGAATACAGTGGTCCCTATATTAGATCAAAGGTGGGCAACATAGTGAGTGAAGCACTTGCTTTCATACAACAGCTATTAACTTGGTCCTCAATGACTATTTAATGAAAACTCTGCCCTATCCCGACCTTCTAAATTTGAACCAGAGGCCTGCTCTGCAAAGCTGCACATAAGAAAACACTGAAATTAATATTTGTTCACACGACCAAAATGCATAAAGAGGAACCTACGCAGCAGCCTGTACAAGGAAGCAAATCATGCTCTAATGTAAACTCACAAATTCAGACTGTACAAACAAATGGTGGTTTAACTATATAATCTGAACCCATAGTTAAGCCCCCACTATAAGCAATAATTACATGTAAAAGAACTCCTACGGATCAAACAAAATCTGGCTGAACAAAAAGATTTGAATTACAAAATACAAGAACTACACCGGTGACAAGAAAATAAATAAACACCTCGCCATTATCACAATGTCAAACGGTTCTATGTCATTACTCTAATGCCATTTCATCTATCATTAACAAACAGTGATGGATGGTTGCCCACCTACGTTCTTTCAGTAACCCATTAGATATTTCTTACCTGTAGTTGATGCCTAAAAACTTAAAATTGCTTGAAAAAAAAAAAATCAATATAGAAATGCGTATGCATGTGCATTATATATATACATGTGTGTGCGTGAGCGTGTGCACCTAGATATGCCAACCAACTTAGGATATTTTCACAAAACACGCCTTCAATGCAACAACACAAATGAGATGGTGCATAAAACAGAAAATCTTCCAAGAAACAACCCCCAAGAGAAGGACAAACACACCTGGGAGACACAGAACCAAGGCCACTGCCATCATTTGCAGATAGTTTATCATATAACTGTACTGAAATAAAACCGTTTGTAGCTACTGCTGGCTCGGGAGACCCCTGAAAACTCACACTGCAACTACTTCTGGCACAAAATCCTGCAGAAATTAGAACATCAGAAAACTTGGGCAGTTTCTCCTTATTTTCTTGCTTTTCTATTTTCTTTTATGGTGTTACCAAAATCCATCTTGATGCAATGAACAAAATATTATTTATTTTTCCTCCCTGGCTGAAATGTTTCTGTTTCCTAAGCAACTGACACCAAACAACTGTGGAAAATAAAATTCTAGTATTTCAGGAGAAATGTACTGAAACTTGCCAAATTTGCCAAAACACTACAAAACATATCCGAAACAATGAGTTGTTTCAAAATGCATTAAGAATATCCAACAATCTTTTTTCAATAAAATAAGATATCTAGATAATAAATGGAATCTAAAACTTATTCCAATAAAAAGAAAAAATGATAAGAGTTTGGATATGCCGAAAGATACTTATCCTCTTCTGTTTTTACTGGTACCCTTTTCATAGATATTACAGTTGATGCATTTCATTTCTCACTATTACTTAAATCTAGCATTTTTTTATGAACCTATTTGCCTAAATTACTGCTCAAAATTCTCTTTCTTTAATGAATGTCCATATTTTTGTGACATATTAACCCTTACTCTTGCTCACCAATATGATGAATGCTTCTAAACTGCAGGCAAGCAATCATAGTTTCCAGAACAAATGAGAACAGTTAGCTTTAAATGTTTCTATCCCAGAAATTGCCCTAGCTTAAAAGCAACTTCAGTAGACCTCACCGCGTCAAACACCATTTGCTACATCCAAACTTGTTAGCAAATAATTCCGGCACAAAAGTTCATAATGATACACTCATTCTATAAAATGCATAACCAGTTGCATTTCTCAAGCAAACAGACAGATGGAAATAACTATTTAGCCGGACCACCAGGCCAGATGTCTAAATATTCCCATGCAAAAACAGTTACTATAATCCATTTTATTGCATTGCAGTCAAAATTTTGATTGTGATGGAGTCTCTTGGACAGAGTTACTCATTAAGTATGTTTCATAAATGAAAATGAAATGAAAAACCACCAATTACTTATGAAATACAACCATTATATGTAACTGATAGTAGACTTCTAATGGGACGAACAATTCTTACCAAGGATTCAATTATCTGGACCAGGGCAAGTATCTCTAGGATGTTTTAATCCCAGAGACCCTATCTTATCTATAGAATGTGAAACATCTTAAGTTATTATAATATTCCTCACATCCTAGTCATCGTCTTTTACTAGGTCTAGACTATGAATTCCAGGAATTTATGTTATCAATAAATTTAGGGCCTATTTGGCTTTGCTTTGAAATTTTGCTATTATCAGAATCACTCTTATGAAAAGTGCTTTTGCAAGAAACTTCAACTTCCTACTTCACAAAAAACTGTCGTATACAAAAGCACTTTTTACATCAGTCAAACACAATTAAGAATATGAAAAAGCACTTTTACATATTTAAAAGGGTTTTTATGCTGTACCGTGGCATAGCTAAACAAGCACATAGTAAGGGCCACAATGCTGTGCAAAATGTTAACACTTAGTAGGTAGAACCAACTAGAACAAACACCACTGAACATAAGATCATAACAATGATGATAGAAATAAGTGAAATCGCATAAGAAGAAAAACACAGCAGATTCCAGTGGTTTAACTAACTAGACAGACCAATCAAGAAAATGTGTAAAACAATAATCAAATTGGCTCTGAACTTCATACAACAACCTACATATTAGGGATATGCTATTTTCATTTCTTTTCTTTTTTATAGATTATTATTATGCCGCTTTCCACCTTGTAGGGTTAAGCCATATGTTGTTGTTGTAGATTATAAAGTGACGCTACACTGAGCAAATATAAGCATAGACAGTACGAACTGCACAAAAACAATATATAGGAAGAAAACAGGCCATCAAACTCAAAATTCCAAACTATACCCTGGAAGAGAATTATGAGAAAGAAGAAAATGGTGATGATCATGGCAGATAGGCTGGTATATGACGATGATGATTTACCCTCCCTCATCTTCCTCAAAGCCTTTGCACGTTCATTACGTGCACGCCTCTTCATGGCAAGCACAGAGATCTCCCTTACCAACTGCAGATCAGCCGCATCCAACAATGGACCCTTGGGAGGCCTTGGAGGTTTGGCAGCTTTTTTGTAATTTATCGTTTTATATTTCTCTTTCACACGCTTGTTTTCAGTAAGGGGAATATCCTCTCCACTCTCCTCCGCTGAAATATTTCCTATAAGAAGTTCTGAATTCCCAGCTGCGGCCTCGCTAGGTTCTCTGGAATTGCTGTAAGAGTTAACATCACATTCACCCCCAACTGATCCATCAAAACTTAATGAACCACCTAGAAGACTACTGAACAAGCCGATTACTTGTCCACTGCCTGAAGCAGTGCCCCCTTCATCACTAGCTATTCTACCGCTTTCAAGATCAACCGAAAGTTCTCTGTCTTCTCTGATAAGACGGTTCATTATTAGACATACATCAGGTTTTCAACTCTCTGCAAATCTCGGTTTACCACAGCATCAAAATATTCTTCCTAAAATATGGGTCAATATTCCACCTAAATTGGCCTGCACATGAGAATCCGGAAAAAGGAACAATTAGCCATGACCAGGTGAAGAAATATTTAAGCTTCACAGAGTAAATATTTGAACTTCAATTGTTTTTTTTTTTGGGGGGGGGGGGGGGTAGGGAAGAAAAAATTCAACAAAAAGGGCTTCGGATGGCCACCTAATTTATTCCATTAACATTCTCGTCGCGCTTTTAAGCAAATCCCTTGCCATGTCAAATTATTCTCTAATTCACCAGGTACCAAGGAGAACAATCACAAAATTTGACTCACAAGCGGCCTCGAAACTTGAAGCGCTGAACATAATCCTGCATATCCAAGATAAAACCCCATTCATCCTCGTCCGAATTAGAAAATGGCAAGGCAAGGCACATCCAAGATAAAACCATTCCTTTTATAAACTCTGGAAAGCGAAATTAATGGGTCAAAAACGACCGAGAACCCGGAAAAGCAAGCAACCATAGGGGAAAACGCATCGGAAATCAAATCCAGGAATCGGGACAAAGAACAACAACCAAAAAGGAAGCCAGAAAACAAAGAAAGAAATTAAAATCCCACAAAGAAAAGAAACAAGAAAGTATCAAGTTTTACGTACCCTTCTGGAAGAAGGAACCCTAGGAGAGATCTTCGCCGGAAACGAAGATCGGTGCCAACATTCGATTTGTCCTCCGTATCTCGGAGTTTCAGGCCTTTTTAATAATAAGGGGTTTAATAATACGCGTGAACCCTGTCCTGCCCTGCCCTGCCCTGCCCTTGTGGCGACTGGCTGGGTTTCCTCCTGTGTTGGAAGAGCCGCTGTTCGCGCCGCTCCTTTTGCCATACATTTTCATTAATTTAAATCTAAAATTAGATAAATTTACAATTAAACATGCGTTTACTACTCTTCACTGAATTTGCTTCGCCAAATTCATATTTTTGCACCTTTTTTTAGCTATTTTTCAATTATATCCATAAATATGTATTTTTTTAATTAATTTAACTTCTACATTTCAATATTTTTTACGTAAAAATTTTAATTTTTTTTTATTATTTTGAGTATATTCATTTACCTATATTTTAAATTAATTTAATTCTTTGTACTAAATAAAATGAGTTAAATTACTTTTTTTTATATATCAAAATATAAAGAGTTAAATTGATTAAAAAATACAAGTGTAATTAAAATAATAAAAAATTTAAATGATTATATAAAAAAATATAAAAATATAAGAATAAAAATATAGATTTGATCAATTTTATTTAAAAAACAAATTACTATACATTAACATTAACCAAATTGGCAAAAATAATTTTTATTTTTTAATTCTCAAGTAGGCCACCCCACCCAAGTGTAATGAGTTTGATTAAAGCCTGGGATGATTAAGTCTTAATCCATTAATCTTGAATTATAATTGCTAAAAATATGAGACATTTAATTAAGGATAATGTTATTTAGACGTTTGATTAATTCAAATTCTTGGTTCAGCTGCTGTACCTGTAATAATCAAGTCAACCGATTTAAATTGAATTGCTGCCGGCCATTTGTTAGTAGAAAACGATGTGGAATCATTCTGGTGGGCTTGGGGGGCTTGGACTTGGACTTGGACTTGGAGAGAGAGAGAGAGAGAGGGGTAACAGCCGGTTAATTATTCTTATTTTAATCTGGATTACAATAAATTTATTTGGATAGAATCTATCTAGAATTGTCTGGATTAATGTCCAGCTATTATCATCCCACAATAATTCTAGTGACAGACAGACAGACAGACAGGCAGGCAGACAGAATCAACCTTAATTTACAAATGAATAAGAAACAAGAATCAATGCTCATCATCATCCATCACAACTTGAAAGTAGGTTTACCATGGCCTGCATGAGCTTCACTTTCATTTGCAGACACATGATGTATTCCGCAGTCTCTCCAAACAGCCCTGCAAGGGCAAGCCCCTCCTCCTCCTCCTCCTCATCATCATCATGTTCATCCCTCTTCTTTGGAACAAGTGTCCTCAATCTTCTCACCCTTTTCTCGAATATTCCATTCATATTAATCATGCGCCGCCTCCTCTTCGTCGTCCGGATTAATCTTCCACACTTCTTCTTGCTCCCCATCATCACGATGCCGCTTCTGCTGCTTCTCGTCGTGATCATGGCGGCAGTGTCCGCTCTGCTGCGATTATAAATGCTTCTTCCCCCGTCTCTTGACAAGCGCTGCAACTCGTGGGCAAGAAGGGACGAGGGTTCTGCGGAAGCACCCATCAGTGCTCCAAAAGGGACGCTTTCGAACAATTAATTAATTAAACCCACCTGCAGTAGTACTTTCCTCTCTCTCTCTCTCTCTCTCTCACTTCTATGCATACATATGGAAGCTCTTGACGGCTGCACAATTATGAGTGAGCTTGTACGTATATATATAGACAAGGGGTTGGGATGAATATAAATTAGTTAAGTTGGGTATCCAATGGGGATAATATACATAATTTAAAAGTTGTGTCCAGATGCAGCCAAAGAAGGGCCAGGACCCTCCCACAAGACAAAGTTAATTAATTTGATAGGAGGAGGCTTCCAAAACGAAAGGGCGATGATTGAGTGAATGAGAGAGAGCCAAGTGTAGCGGGCGGCTAGCTACTACTGTTTTGCCTTGTTGCTGCTTTGAGCGCGCACACACATGTGTGTGTGTGTTCAATATATAGTTGATGTATATGCACATGCACCCCACATGATGATTCCTCCTATTCATTATCAGATCACCAGCAGCTAAACCGCCCTACCTAGCTAGCTATTGCTAATCTCTTCCATCAAAACACCCAGCTGGATTATTCTTTCCCACTTTCCAAATTCAATAATGCATATGAATTGGGGGTCCTCATCAATTCCTTGCTCATTCCAGCTCAATCAACATATATATGCATGCGCCTGCATGTTGATCATGCCCACATGATGCTATATATATACATACACATGTAAACTTCAATTTTCCATGCATGTTTCCAGAAGGGAAGCCTATAATTAAGCATATATATGAAGGGCATAGCTAGCTAGTGTTAGATTCTTTGTCATTGTTTGTCTCAACAGAAGTGGAAATTTCAGATCCTCGTGTATTGGCCAGCTCCACCGCAAGGAAAGACGATATTTTTTGTGACATTCACGAACCGCATGTTAATTATCTTCTCGAAATTTAATAATTAATTATCATCATCGTCATCGTCATCGTCATATCATCATCATCATCATCATCATCATTGAAGTATATAATGATGAATCATGCATGCATGTATCTGAAAGCAACTTCCTTCTTCCAAGACATATATATCAAGAAGTATATATATATGTGCCTCATCCTACCATTTTCAATGAAACCCACCCTCGGATGATTCAGATTCAGATGCTGCTAGCTCACAGTGCACGATGCTTCAAATTCTTAGTAATTCTTCTCCTTCTAGCTAGCTAGCTAGGTATATATATAGATATATATAGGCAGCCAAACACAGAGCCAAAAAGATTCTGGGTGGGTTCATTTGTTCAAGTGAGCTGTTCCTGTTCATATTAATTACGACATCCAACTTATTTAATTTTGCACCAAATTAAGGGTTGATGAATTGAACATGCTCTCTCACATGTATATGGAGTTTAAGACAACACGTAAGAGCCATCCATCTGGCCATTGCTTGACATTGGAGAGAGGTCGGATGGTTCTTAAACATCTGTGTGAATAACTGATCAATATTAAATATATATTGCTAAATACAGTATGTATCCTAGTAAATAAAAATAACTCGGTATATTGCTCTCATATGTACAATATGCTCCTTATTGAATTATGTAAATAAAAATGTTATTTAGATATAAAATTATTATATATATTTCATGCGACAATCAATATAACTCTATAACAAAGCCGAGAAGAGGAACAAATGATAACAACCTCACTCATCCATCTATTATTGAGATCTTGGCCTTTAAATGGTAGTCCTAAAACTAATACATCAATATTACAAAAATACAATTGTTCAACAATATTAGATTTTATGCTGTATTGATTCTATAGTTTGTTGTATTGTTCTAGTTAGTGTATTGTTTGTTTTTTTGTTGTAAAATGTTGTTGTGTTGTTTAGTGGCAGTTTTGTAATTTGGACTTTTAATTTTAGTTTATTATTTAAGCTAAGACCATATTGAATAAAGGGGTCAATGAGGCATTTTAATCTGCTATCTTTTTCTTTCTCTCTCTCTCTCTCTCTCTCTCTCTCTTTCTTTTTCTCGTAAAATGGTATCAGAGCAAAAGAGAAATCCTAGGGCTTCTTCTTTTTCATCTCTGACGTTGTGCTTTTGATTTCTTCTGGCAGCGTGAGTCGATTCTCTATTGTTTCAGAAACCGTTGTGGTTCTCTGTTGTTTAGAGATCCGATTTTTGTTTTGTATTTGCTTTTGTGATTTCCAAATCTGCGATTTCAAATTTGGAAAAGATTTCAGATATGATTTTTTTTTCCAGATCGTGAATCTTGCCCTAGGTTTTCTTCCATCTCCTTAATTTGTTCCCTTTCATTGATTCCAGCAACGCGTTTCCTTCTCTGATGATTGGTACGAACTTCTATTTGGAGATCGATTATCAACTCTGACAACTCTTTCCTTATGCTTTTGATTCTTTTTCTCCGAAAGATTTTTAGTGAATATTTCTTGTCATTCATTTTGTTCAATGGCGACTATAAATCCAAATATATCGTTTGCATCGATGAGCGACTCCGCCATCGACGACGGATCAAATCCTTATTTCTTGCATCATTTCGATAATCTTGGCCTTATGTTGGTTTCTCAACTACTGACGGGGGACAACTATGTCTCCTGGAGTCGATCGATGAAGATAGCATTGTCTGTGAAGAACAAGTTAGGGTTCATAGATGGATCTATAGAGCGTCCAACAGGTGATCAATTTATTCTTAATGCTTGGATTAGGAATAACAATATTATTATTTCATGGATTCTTAACTCTGTTTCCAAGGAAATTTCGACAAGTATCATATATTTTGATTCGTCTCGAGATATATGGATTGATCTCAAAGAGAGGTACCAATAGAGTAATGGACCTAGGATTTTTCAGTTGAAGCGAGATCTAATGAACCTTACTCAAGGTTCTTTGTGTGTAAGTGCTTACTTTACCAAGCTTAAAATTGTTTGGGATGAACTCGAGAATTTTAGACATGCTTAGCAGATCATCACCAAATGGAGTATGTCATGTCTTTTCTAATGGGATTGAACGAGTCATTTGCTCAAGCAAGAGATCAGTTACTATTAATGGATCATCTTTCTCCAATTAATAAGGTCTTTGCTTTAATTTCTCAAAAGGAAAATCAAAGGAATGTTGTGGTTAATTCTGGTGATCCTGTGTTATTTAATGTTAAACATGACATGCGCAAGGCTAGCCAAAATAGGTTTCAGAAGAGTAAACCTATTTGTACTCATTATGGTTTTCATGATCACACTATTGAAAAATGCTACAAGTTACATGGTTATCCTCTTGGATATAAGGTCAAACAAAGGAATCCTAGCAATAGTAATCCTAATCACCTGAACTCTAATCAATTAAGCTCAAATATTGTGAGTCAGGTTTAAGAAAGTCATTATGCTGCTTCTAGCAGTCAAGGGATGGGGGATTTTACACACTCCTTGAGTCCTACACAGTACCAACAACTTTTAAGCATGCTGAGTACACATCTTGATGCAACAAAGATTAAAACAGAACCTGATGCTTCTCAAGATCAATCATCATGTATCTGTTTCTCTATTTTGGATAAATCAATTATTAATCAGTCTAGGTATTGGATAATAGACTTCGGGGCCACAAGTCATGTATGTTTTGATAAAATAGCTTTTCATCAATTAAGGCTAGTTGAGGATGTTTTTGTTACCCTACCAGATCAATCTCGGGTGTCTGTGTCTTGTGTAGGGACTGTCATACTTAATCAATTTTTGGTGCTGGAAAATGTTTTATATGTGCTTGGTTTCAAGTTTAACTTGCTATCTGTGAGTGCACTAGTAGGAAAGAATGATGTGTGTCTTAGTTTTTCTCCTTATTCATGTGATATTTAGGATGTCCATCTTTTGAAGATGATTGGCAGGGGTAGAATTCATGAAGGCTTATATGTGATTGATACAGAATCTTTGATCTGTAATTCAAAACCAAATGCCATTATTGCTCATGTTGTAAGTAAACAGACTTGGCACAATAGACTTGGCCACATTTCTTTTCAAAAATTGGACAAACTGAAATTCTTGTTGAGATATAAAGATGAGAGAGATATTCCTTGTACTATTTGCCCTTTAGGTAAACAAATTAAGGAAATTATCTTTTGTCTCTAATAATCATCTTTCTGAGCATGCATTTGGTCTAATTCATTATGATACTTGGGGCCCTTATCATGTTCCTACTCATGTTGGTTACAAGTATTTTCTTACTCTAGTTGATGATTACACACGGTTTACTTGGATTTTTTTAATGAGACAAAAATCAGAGGCTAGAGATATAGTTCCCAAGTTCTTTTCTATGGTTGAGACACAGTTTAACACACTGGTGAAGAAGTTTAGGTCAGATAATGCACCTGAACTAGGGTTTTGTGATTTCTTTGCTTCTAAGGGAGTGGTTCACCAATTTTCATGTATAGAAAGGCTTGAACAAAATTTGGTAGTTGAATGTAAACATCAACACCTTCTTAGTATTGCTAGGGCATTGCTATTCCAATCTCGTGTACCTATTAAATTTTGGGGTGACTATCTTTTAACTGCAGCTTTCCTAATAAATAGGACTCCTGCTCCTATCTTAAACCATCAGTCTCCTTATCAACTTCTTTATCACATGCCAGTGGATTATAATTCTTTTAGGGTGTTTGGTGCACTTTGTTTTACTTCCAGCTTGTTTTCTCATCGATCCAAATTCACTCCTAGAGCTACAGTTTGTGTTTTCCTTGGATATCCACCTGATATAAAAGGTTACAAACTTTATGACATAGCCTCACAAAAATTATATTCATTTCCCGTGATGTTGTGTTTCATGAAGACATTTTTCTTTTTCACTCTATTATTTCTAAAGATGCAGTTGTAGATCCTTTCATTGATTTAGTTTTGCCTATACCTATTCCTGATATGAATCCTTCTACTACAACTGCACATGAATCTATACTTTCGGTTGATGTTAATCCTACACCTTGTTCCAGTGATCCAGCTATTTCTCTTCGTAAATCTACAAGGATTACTAAACCACCTTCTTATCTTCAAGATTTTCATTGTCATTTGCTTACTCAAATGTCATTTTCTTCTAAATCTTCTTCATATCCCTTGGACAATTTTATTTCATATTCTACTTTGTCACTTGCTCATAAATAGTTTATTCTCAATGTTTCTTCCAATCTTGAATCCCAATTTTATCATCAAGCAATGCACTATGCACACTGGAGGGATACCGTGGATGCTGAACTAGAGGCTATGCGTCTCAATGATACTTGGACTGTTACTTCTTTACCTCAAGACAAACATTCCATTGGATGTTAGTGGGTGTATAAGATTAAATACAAATCAGATGGGTCCATAGAGAGACATAAAGCTCGTTTAGTGGCTAAAGGATACACATAGCAAGAGGGTTTGGATTTCTTTGACACATTTTCCCCTATAACAAAATTAGTTACAGTTAAGGTCTTTTTAACTCTTGCTTCTGTCTATAAGTGGCCTCTTGTCCATCTTGATGTAAATAACGTCTTCCTCAATGGACCTTTCTCTTGGATATAAACCTCAAGTTGTTGCCCCTTAGGGAGAGCGATTGGTGTGTTGGCTTCATAAATGCATCTATGGCTTGAAACAAGCCTCAAGACAATGGTTTTCCAAGTTTTCTACTGCCTTAATCCAGTTTGGTTTTCTTCAATCCAAGTCCGACTATTCACTTTTTACTAAGGGTGTTGGTTCTAACTTTGTGGCCTTGCTAGTATATGTTGATGATATCATCATCACAGGTTCAGATAATTCTACTATAGTCTCACTTAAAGTCTTTCTCCATAGTCATTTCAAGCTTAAGAACCTTAGGCGTTTATAGTATTTTCTTGGACTAGAGATTGTTTAGCCTCACAAAGGTATTTTTCTTTTCCAAAGACACTATGCTTTACAGCTCCTTGAGGATACAAGGTTCTTGTCAAGTAAGCCGGTTATGGTTCCTATGATTCCTAATGTGAAATTGTCTTCCACGGATGGTGATTTACTTGAGGATCCATCTTTGGAGAAAAAGAATTTGTATTTTCATGACATCCATCGACTGTTATTTGTGGCATATTGTGGAAAATGGTTTTGTTTAAAAACCAAAGATGGAATGGGATGATCGTGATAAAATGATTTTTTCTTTAAATATTAGAGCTATGCATATTTTATAGCATGCCCTAAGTGATGATATTTATGTTAAAGTTTCTAAGTGTTCAAATGCTAAAGATATTTTGAAAACTCTTGATTCAATTTATCTGTCTAACAAATGTTGCAAGCATATTGATGAAAATGTACAGGTTGAAAATCTATTGAATCATCAACAAAGAGAGAAGGAAGAAAATTCAAAATCCATCCCGTGCTTCATAGCAAATGAAGAAGATGAGGTAATCTCTACTTCTACTGTTGATTTTGATGATTGTAGTGATAGTGAAAATGATCATGAGTCTAGTTCTTTGAATGCTAAAAATAATGACCATGATCCTTTTACAAATAAAGAGTTGTTGAATGCTTTAAATGAATTATATGTTAATTTTGAAAAACTTTGCTCAAAGAACAAATCTCGTCAAAAGCAATTAGATTTATTGTCAAATGAATTGGAAGTTTTGAGATCAAAGAATGAATATTTGCTTGCTTCCAATAAAGAATTTTCAAAGGAAAAAGTTTTGGAAGAGTTTGAATTGAAATCCTCGAACAGTGCATTAAATGAGAAATCCATTTTAAAAGAAGAGATTTCAAATTCTTGTGATCATAACAAAGGTGTTGAAATTTTTCATAGTCCAAGAGCAAAAGCCAAGAGCTCACATTTACACACCTATCATGAAATTAAATGCTTTTATTGTGGTAAATTAGGTCACATTGCATACAACTGTCCTTTAAAAAGAAAATCATATTTTGGACCTAAGATGAAATGGATTCCTAAGGAAACTAAGCCTTCTAATGTTTTTCATTTTAATCCTCAAGGATCCAAGAATGTTTTAATACTTAAGAATTCTCATTTTAAGAGGAATGTGGATAAGGATAAGAAGCAAACAGTTGTCATAAAAAAGAAACAAAAATCCTTTGCTTCACATCCTAGCTATTGGTATCATTTTAGAAATAAAGGTTTTGTAAGAAACAATCCACATAAGGTTAAACAAATTTGGGTTCCTAAGGAGGAGCTCTATGCTAACAATGGTGAACCCAAAGTGGTTTGGGCACCAAAAGCTTGTGGATGATTTATTTTTACAAGTTGCTTGACATCCAAATGGGACCCAAAATAAAATTTGTATGGATGTATCAAGCATGAAGAGAAAAGGGGGATGAAGGAGAAAATCAACTCCAATAGATTCTCACTTTACCAACCAAGAGTAAGAGATATTTGAATTTCATCCTTGGTGGTATATTCTCTAAACTCTCTATGATTATGATGTTTATAATGATTTTGAACCATGTATTGCCTTTATGATTTTACTTAAGAAATTGTATTCAAAATTTCAATCATATTGGTTTCTAAAATTAAGGGAGAGTTATAGTGTTTTGATATATGCATTGATTAAGGGGGAGAATAACATTTGTTGATATATGCTCAAAAATTATGTTTGATATTAATAATGTCATCTTAAGGGGGAGCCTCAGTGTGTTTAAAAAAAGAGGAGTTTTCATCTTTTTGATTTTGACAAAAAATGGGAGAATGAATTGATTTTCATATTTGTTTTTGTCATTATAAAAAAGGGGGAGATTGATATTTTACTCTTGGTAAAAAATAGTTTTGATAATGACTATATGAAAATCAATCTCTAAATCTTTATGAGTAAATATTTATGGATAAGTTATGAGAAAAACAATCTTTAAATCTCCTTGAGCCAAGTTATGAAAATTTATATAGGAGAAATGTTGAAGTGTGGTTGAGTGTATTTAGATTCAAAATAAATATGTTTTTAATAATCTCAACTTGCTTTCAAAAGATTCAAAATGAGGATTTGTTTAGTTTTCATTTTTTCAAAATGGATAGTCGACTATGTGATTTAATGCTGTTGACTATGCCTAAATATAATCGACTATGTTTTAAGGATAGTCGACTATACATAAGGATAGTCGACTATGCTGATTTGATCTGTCGACTATTTTTGCATCTGTCGACTATCATGTAAGGATAATCGACTATGACTTTTCATCTGTCAACTATTTTTGTTCATAGAATTCAAAATTCTCTTCACATTTTTACATTTGTCGACTATGCATTTGTATCTGTCGACTATGGGATTTTTATGTTAGAAGATAGTCGACTATTCTTTTTTATCTGTCGACTATGTCTTGTTTTACTTGTAAAAATAGTCAACTATGCATTTTCTTCTGTCGACTATATCTTTTACAGAAAGCTTCCAACGGCTAGTTTTTCAATCCCAACGGTCACAAACGGCTACATTTCTCTTCAATCTCTTGGGAAGCTTATAAATACAAGTCATGGATGATCAAGAGAAGGCTAATGGATGGGAACGAGTTGATCTAAAGAGTTCAAATCATTTTTACTCGAGTTTATAATATTTGCGCTTTCACTGTTGTATTTTCTCTCCAAGGCTTTGTTGTTCTATCATTGTAAATTTATTATTAAGCCTTATTTTCATTGTGAGAGAGCTTGTAACTAAGAGTGTCAACTCTTAGCTTCTCTCTTTACATTTGTATCATTCTTTTTTTTCCTAGCTTTGTGCTAGAGGACTTGCTCGTTGAAGCAAGGGGCTATTTTCCTAGCTTGTGTAGCTAGAGGGCCTACTTGTGTAAGTATGAGGTTTTAGTGAATTGGTTTAAAATCCTTAGTGAGAGCTAAGGTAGTGGATTAGGCTTGGTTTAAGCCGAACCACTATAAATCCTTTGTCTCATTTATTCTTCTTGCTTTACATTTGTCATTTTATATGTTCTATGTTTTAAATCACTAAAACCTCAATTGGGTCAAAAAGCTTTCAAGTTCTATCAAGAATTTTTAAAATACCCAATTCACCCCCATCTTGGTGTGTGCCATAGCATCTCTCGTTCTAACACATAAATTGAGTCAATACGTTTCTAATCCTAGACAACCTTATCTTGATGCAACACATCACTTGTTGAGATATCTTAAGGCTTTTTCCTAGCCAAGGATTGTTGTTTTCTGCATCTTCTTCTTTACAGATCCGTGCCTTTTCAGATGCAAATTAGGGTTCTTGTCTAGATACCTGTCGTTCTATCACGAGATTCTGTGTTTTCTTAGGGGATTCTCTAATTTCTTGGAAGTCTAAGAAACAGAGCACAGTGTCCCGCTCCTCGGCTGAGGCTGAATATAGGGCTCTTGCTTCCATTGCTAGTGAAGTTGTTTGGTTGAATCATTTACTTGCTAATTTACAGATTTCTCCTATTACTCCTGCTTTATTATTTTGTGATAATCAGGCTGCGGTTCATATTGCATCTAACCCGATTTTTCATGAGCATACTAAACATATAGAGTTAGATTGCCATTTTGTAAGAGATAAACTGTAGAAAGGGGTTTTTTGGCTGTTACCTATTCGTTCTCATCATCAGTTGGCTGACATGTTCACCAAGCCTTTGTCCGCGCCTCAACTATCTCATCTCATGAACAAGATGGTTGTTCTAGATGTTTACAGTCCATCTTGAGGGGGAGTATTAGATTTTATGTTGTATTGATTCTATAGTTTGTTGTATTGTTGTATTATTCTAGTTAGTGTATTGTTTGTTTTCTGTTGTAAAATGTTGTTATGTTGTTTAGTGATAGTTTTGTAATTTGTACTTTTAGTTTTGTTTTATTATTTAAGTTGAGACCATATTGAATAAAGGGGTCAATGAGGCATTTTAATCTGTTGTCTCTTTCTCTCTCATAAAAAACAACAACTGGAAAAGAAATAACAAAAACTAAAATACAAACTAACAACAACTAATTAAATGCTAATATACAAAGAATTAAAAACCCAAATACTCTATTACGAGACAGAGCCTTAGTAAACATATCCGCCAACTGATGGTGAGACTAAATAAGAAGCTTGACTTGACTAGCTAAGACTAGAGTTGTCAAAAGGGGCGCGGCGGCCCGGCCCATTACTGTTCATTTGGGCCGGGCCACAGAATTTGGGCCCACGGCCCGGCCTGGCCCATCTAAGGGCCCGGCCCGGCCCGTAGCCCACTGGGCCCGGCCCCGTTGGGACCTTATGGGCCTGCCCGTGATGCCCTTATGGGCCTGGTCCGTGAGGCCCTTATGGGCTTATAAAATTGATGGCCTTCAATCATCATATTGAGTTAATTTTTCCAAAAGAATTTTATCTAACTAACTAAGTTTTCATCAAAGTCCGACCCAGTGCAAGTTAATTAGTATCATCATTAGGCCCTAACAAATACTAAGCGAATTAATTAATGATTGTGAAAAAGAGTAATAGAATAAAACAAGCAGATGGCTTGATGATTAGCTTTAATCATGGGCACATCACCCATCCTTTGTAGTTACCAATTTAATCATGGGCGCATCACCCACACTAAAGGAATTAATTAATGATTTTGCAATTTGCATGGTACTTTTCTTGTGAGTTGACAACTTGACATAAAGGAAAAGCAATTTGCATGTGTTTCACTATTGTGCTTGTGAGTCCACAACTTGACATAAAGATAAAGTATGACTTGTGACAAATATTCACCCATAAGGGCTGCCTGACAACGTTTGAAAATTTGAAGGCTAGCATATATAATTTGACAATGACAAGGCTGGCAAGGCTGAGACTATTAACATTATAAAAGCTTTAAAATTTAAATATGCTACTTTCTTTTGTTATATAATATATATTATAAATATATGTGATTTATAATATAATATTATATCTGTTATGTATAATATAATATAATAACATATTATATATCAATTTTAAGTCATAGGAGTTATTTTTGGAATTTTCAAGTATTTTCCCAGAAAAGTGCATAAAATACAAAAAGTGACAATGAGATTCCCTATAGTATCATTGATAGGAAAGTAAATGGTGGGAAGGCTGAAGGCATCAAACGCCATCAAAAATTTCAGAAAAAGTATCCTTCATGATGACCACCAATGGTGCATTTGGTTGCTGAGTCAGGTTGTCAGTTGTCACCCACGTTTGTCAGGCTGCCTGACAAATATTCTGTAACTTTTCTATCACAACATTTGAAAATTTGAAATTTACGGAAGTTCAAATTTTTCATAACATTTGAATTTGAAATTCAAATTTGTAAGTCTCTTGATTGTCTATAAATAGGAGAACAAATATGAGTTATTTTCATTTGCTCTCGAATTCCATGCAATTCTGTTGTTCAATTGTTCTTGAGTTTTCACTTCTTAATTCTTACTTATTTTTGCCTCTCTATTTTATAAGTTTTATCCATTATCAAATTAGATAGTATTCTTATCAATAATAATGTCTTTCCTTCGTCGCTCAAAATCCACCCGTTTTTCTCGTGGGACTCCTTCTGGTTCTATAGATCTACCACGGTCTAGCACATCTAACCCTATAATTCGTCCACCTCGTCATCCTCAGCCCCAACCCCCAGTAGATTTCATTCATGAATTGTATAACACAAATTATGCAGATCAGAATGAAACACTTCCACCTGACTCACTCGAAGAAGATGACAACATCAATTTTGCTGGGCTTGCTGATTTTCCACCCCCACCAACACCCAGAGAGAATGAAGAAGATGATGCAGGTCCGTCAAATGTGGGAGCTGTTAGGAAAAGACAGCGAACAAGTGCTGTTTGGAACTATTATGAAATAGTTCAGGTTGAAGGTGAGGGTGAAAAAGCCCAATGTAAGGTATGTAAAAAACGTCTTGTGTGTGGAGATGGAACAGGTCATCTAAAAAGGCACGCGGCAAAGCATGAGGAGGCAATGGCCTGTAGTGAAAAAGGTAGTACACAAACTCAATTAAATCTTTCAGGTAATATTCATCGCTATAATCCAGAATTAGATAAGGAGTGTTTAGCTAAAATGATAATTAAATCAGAATGCACTTTTTTATTTGCACAAGATCCCGCTTTTAAGTGGTATTGTAAAACTGTACACAATTCACAGTCTAGAGGTTTTTCTAGGAACACTATTAGAAATGAAGCAATGAGATTATTTTTAATATATAAAGATAATCTAAAAAATGTATTTAATCAACTTACTAGTAAAATCTCACTTACATCTGATATATGGTATGACGGACTAACAAATAATCATTATTTATGTGTGACGGCCCATTGGATAGATGACATGTGGGCTATTCAAAAAAGAATAATTACTTTTAAAGAACTTGTAGAAGCACATAGTGGAAACTACATAGCTCAAGCAATTTCACAGTCCGTTTTAGATTACAATATTTTGGAAAAATTATTTGCTATTTCTTTTGATAATGCTAGTAATAATAATGTCGCAGTGGAACGATTAAAACTTTTTGTGCCCTTAATTTTAGGGAGAAAATTATTTCACAATAGATGTACATGTCACATTTTAAATCTATGTGTTCAAGATGGTCTTCGTGTAGGTTCAGAGTCATTAGAAAAAGTAAAAAGTTGTTTAAAATTCATACGCACTAATACGTCTAGACTTAGAGAATGGAAACAATTAGTTCATGCTTATCAACTTCCCTATAAAAAAATTTCAAAAGACATTGAAGCTAGATGGAACTCAACATTTTTGTTATTACAAATGATAACACCGTATAGAGAACTTTTAACAATGTTTTGGAATAAAGAAATGCCCCCATCTCATCACATAACTGAACTTGATTGGAATTTGTTAGATATACTTATTTTTATATTAGAACAATTTTATCATGCTACAATTACATTTTCTAGTTGTAAATACCCAACAACTCACCTTTTTTTAAAGAGAAATATATAGTATAGTAAATTGTTTCAATGAATATAGAGAACATCAAAGTTACATGCCATTTCTTGACCCAATGGAAGCAAAATTTAGGAAATATTGGACACAAATTCCACCACTTTACCTAATAGCTAATACGTTAGATCCCACACAAAAGTGGAATGCTGTAGATGGTTTTTTAGATTTTTATGGCAATGCTATGAATATTCATATAAATGATACGAAATATGAAGTTAAACAATTAGTATATGAAATGTATAATTTGTACGAATTTCATTTTAAACCTAGACAACAAGTTGAAGACTCATCAAAACAAACAAAATCCAAAGGAAATTTAAAATTTGAATTTTCAAAATTTTTGAGAAGTAAACAATCAAAAAAAACAACTACAACGTCAAGTAGTGCATTTAATGAATTAGATTTTTATTTAAATAGAGATATGCAATTTTCTGATAATGAAATAAATAATTTTGATGTTTTGGCCTGGTGGCGCCTAAACCAACACACATATCCTGTTTTGGCTGCCATGGCTTGTGATGTACTAACTCCTCCGGTGTCCACAATACCGTCGGAGTCTGCTTTCTCTGCAGGTAACAGGGTGTTAGGTCCAAAAAGATCAAGATTATCACCAAAAATATTAGAAATGTGTGTTTGCTTTAAAGATTGGCTCGATGTGGAGTTCGAACAACAAGGGATCGAGTTAGTAGATGAATCAAGTGAAGATGATGTTGATAACTAGCTGAAACCACTTTACCTTTGCAATTTTGTATTATTTTCTTTTATTTAATCGAAAAGATGTAAAAATTTAATTTAATTATTGTACTCCCTCACCAATTAATATTGGCAATTGCCATTTGAGTGATGAGAGTTTTTTGCTAGCCGCAAGATAATGATCTTGCTGCAGCAATGAATTTAAAAATTTTCTACCTCTAAAAAGAGACTAGGATCATTAGGGATGGTTGCTAGCTCATGTAAAAAAGGTAAAAATATTATTTAATTGAACTTTTTCAAGTGATGGCTTGAAGAGAGAGGAGTAGGCCATTTGTTTACCAAATGGTTCGAATCTCTATAAATTGCAGTGTCCCTTGCTTATTTATTTTTTTAATTATGTCATTTTTTATTTATTATTAATATTGGATGCTAAAAAATTTACATTTCGCAATATATATAAATAATAACCATCAATATATTTAAAATTTTCAAGTTAAATTTTTTATATATTTAAATTATAAAAAATATTCTTCTTTTTATGTGTATTATTTTTCATATCAATTCACAAGAAAATTTATAAGCCATATAGAATTTTGAAAAATAAAATAATAAAATAATATTTAACACTTAAGATAGAAAATTGTTTAAAGAGAAAAAACAATAGTTTTTATATATGCATTATTTTAATATTTATATATGTATATATGTATTATTTAAAAAAGAAAAAAAAAAGGGGCCCGGGCCACCGGGCCCTGTGGGCTAAGGGCCCGGCCCTATAGCCCACGGGCCGGCCCGGTCCCCCTATAAGGGGGCCGTGGGCCGGGCCGGGCCCTGTTCATAGCAAAGTGGGCCGGGCTGGGCCCGACCCTTTTAATAAAAAGGCCAGCCCGGCCCGTTTAAAAAGCCCACGGGCCAATCCGGGCTGGGCCGACCCTTTTGACAACTCTAGCTAAGACCTTGTCACAAACAAAATGACATTCAAGCTCTATATGCTTGGTGCGTTCATGGAAGACCGAATTAGTAACAATATGGAAAACAACTTGATTATCATAAAATAGGAGAGTAGGAAGAGAAACAAAAACCTGGAAATCCAACAAAAGCTGGGTAATCCAAGTAAGTTCATTAGCAGTGGAGGCCAAGGCACTATACTCAGCTTCAACTGGGGAACGAGATATAATAGCTTGCTTTTTAGATCGCTAGGATACCAAACAATCACTAAGAAACACACAATAACCCGTGATTGAATGCCGGGTATCTAAACAAGAAGCCCAGTCGACATCTAAGAAATCCCGAAGTTGCATAAAGGATGTTGCCAAAAAAAAAAACTGGCAAGGGGCAGCCTTAAGGTATTGCAACAGGTGATAAACAACATCAAGATGGGATTTTCAAGGGCTTGACACAAACTAACTGAGTTTGTGAAACAACTTGCCTATCAATCTACAATAAAGTGAATGATCCTTAAGCAAATCACCATCAGAAGCACTAAATTTCAAATTGGGTATCATACGTAGAGAAACAAACTTACTAGCCAAGAGACCTGAATCTTCCAGCAATTACAATGTATAATGTCGTTGAGAAAAGAATATAGCCTTTTCAGATTGAGCAATCTCTAAGACAAGAAAATATCTCAAATTTTCAAGATCCTTAAGTTTGAATTGGTTGTGGAGAAATAACTTAAGATCATTTATAGCTGTAAGATTAGGGCCTATAAGGATGATATCATCCACATTACCAAAAAAGCCACAAAAGAAGAGCACATGCCTTTCGTAAACAATGAATAATCAGATTTGGATTGTACAAAACCAAATTGAAGGAAGGCATTAGAAAATTTGGATAACCATTATCTTGAAACTTGTTTCAAACCATAAATGGACTTATGTAACCGACAAACTAATTTCTACTTTTTTGAACCAACTGGGACTGGAGGCTTATATGCAATTCCATATACACTTCTTCAAAAAGATCCCCATTAAGAAAAATGTTGTTGTAATATCTCATATTTTCAAACTCAAATATGATGCAATACCTGAGGTTATTAGGTTCTAATACTTGAGGAAATAAGTCATTTCAAGGGATTATAGAAGTCTTGAGACAAATGTTCAGTTTTTAAACTAGTGGCAAAATTGTAAATATTGAAATTCGGGTAAAAGTGTAATTTACATAAAATCTTGGGGTGCTAAGTGTAATTTATCCATTTTTCAGGGACTAAAAAGTGCAATTAAAAATGGCCCTGGGACCAAGTTGCAAAGGTCTAAGTGTAGTTATGTGAAAAGTTCAGGGCAAAGCGTCGTTTCTTGAAACCTTAAAAATATCTCTTCAAAATATCATGGATTTCAAACTCAAATCAAATGGAGTTTTGGATTCCAAACTCCCTTAAATTCAATTAAGGGACAAGTGGTGCATTTGGGTTGGATGCACATGGGAGAAATAATGAAGCCTTATCCTCAAAGACATATGACAAGATTCCATTGGTTATTTAGAAGAAAAGATAAGATCACATGATGGCTCATAATGACCCCCTGAGGTGGCATCGCGTGATTGGCCAAGGAAATGCTTACTTAGTCTCCAAATTTGCAAAAGTCTCCAAACCTTATCCCTAAGGACATGTGGTAAGCATTTATTGACCACTTAGGAGATAGGATTTGAAGTCTTATGATGACACGACATGTGGCGCGATTTGGTTCGCCGAAGTTTCCTATAAATAAGGGCTTTGGAGTTATTCATTTTGGGCACCAAACAAGGAGAAAAAAGAAGGGAGTTTGAGAGAGGAAACGCTGTCGAAAAGAAGGGAGAAAGTTAAGGGAGAATAAGCATTAGCGGGGTTTTTGGGTTTTTCTTGAAGTTCGTGCCAAGCAATAAGAAAAATTGCGAGAAAACCCATCCCGCTAATTGTAAACCGTGCTTCTTAAGGTAATCGGTCAAGGTGAGTGATTCTTGCATGTTTTGTGACACTTTGAGTATTTGTTGCTTCACTTGTGTGTGGATGTTGGCTTGCATATCATGTCTTTGTGGCTTACATGTCATATTTTCTCTTGTTTATGCATATTCCTTCTGTTTTGTCATGTATCATGTTCGTGTTGGTGATTATGGCTAGTTGCTGGGCTATCATGGAAGATCTTGTGCTTTTACGGTGAGCCAGGTGATGTGAGAATTTATTCACACATTTATTGGTCATAATTGAATAGTATTTTAAGTATTTTATATGTGTTTTATCTATAATTATCTTGTATTTTAAATTTTATATATATATATATAGTTAATTTTTAGTAATTTTTGTTATTTTGCAAGAATATTATTTGAAGTTTGAGTTAAAAATAAAATAAAAATAAAAAATAAAAGATATTATAAAATTAATATTACAATTTAAATAAAAAAATATTATAATATAATTAAAGTTAATATAATATTAAATATTATATATTATTAAAGTTACGTGAAGTTGCAAGATGGGCTTGGGGCATGAAGTTTTAAATATAATAATATTATAATATTATAAGTGGAATGTGGAGTCTTAAGGTTGTGCGTGAACCTTGCATATATATATATATATTATTATATATATAATATGAAGAGAGGACTTGGCAAAGGGCAGCGGAATTAGAGAAATTGTGCAGCAGTGAAGGCTAAGGGAAGAATAAGAGATTGGAGATTGAGGTTGCGGCTGCGCATGGCTTGATTGAAGACGGAGGCAATACAGCAACGCAATAGCAGCCAGGGACGTCACGGACACGGGCGGCAGCAGCTCCAGCACTCAGATCTAGAATAGATCTGGGCATAGGGAATTTCTTTCTTCTCTTTCCTTGTTTAATTAATTCTCCTATACTTTCAATGTCACTTTGGATTTTAATTAATTCTGTCATGAACTAATTTGTTGAACTAAGGCCATGTATTGGCTGAAACTATGATGATGCATTTTTTATAATTTTATGTGATTGAATAAATTGGGTTATGTTGAGTTGTATGATATTGAATTTAATGCTTCTAAATAATTGGCCACTATTTACATGATTTGATGCCTAATCTTGAGACCGAAAGGAGATAGTTTAAGAATTGCATCGTAGGTACCATACACCATAAAGTAAAATCGACTAGAAATAAAATTCGATTTCTTTGTGCGACTTTTAGCAATAAGCTAGGAATTTCACAATTTTTAATGCGTTTTCATTTAATTAAACTTTCATAGAAATATAGGAAGTTATTAAATGAAAATAGACTCGTTATAGCTTAGAAATAGGATAACGAATGCATTAGGAGATTTCGTCGTCACATACTCAATTGACCAATTCATTTCCATAAAAATCTATTATTTGCATTGCATAGCTAGGTTCATACATGTGCCTTAGTTATTAAAATCCATTGATTTCTTGATTCAAGTTTCCTTCCAAATTAATTTTATTTTATTAATCTAATTAATTTATTTTTTTCTATTCTTTATTAAATCTGAAATTTTTATTATCTAAATAATAAAGAAAGTTTATAAGTTCGGTATTTGAAATCTTTTCTCGTGGGAACGATATTCTTACTTACTATTATATTACTTGTTCAACCCGTACACTTGCGGTATATTTTAGGGTGATCACCAGGGGTGAGTATGATAACCACGGGGGTGATTGCAACACCCTGACATTGCTACCACATGGGTGGATTTCATAACAGCATTATTGCATTTGCACGCATATACTTTTCCTTTTTTGATTCACTCACTTAGATGTATATCTAACATGGGTTGATGCCCCTAGAATGTTCCATGTTCCAGGTATATTGGAAGTGCCAGGTGTTTCAGATTTCATTTCAAGCGTGGGCGAGGAAGTGATGCTCGGCTAGCTTAGGACTTTTGATTTCATTATGTACCCTTGTAACACAAGTGATGTATTGTAAATAGTAGCTAGGATACTCAAGATTGTAAAAGGTGTGTGTGGGTGTCCTACAATTGTACCTGTTGTGATGTGTTGTATTTTATGGAGTATTGAAGGTCATATACATTTCTTGTACTTGTAAAGAAAATCTAGTGGAAACCCCCTTTATTTAGCTTTGGTTAAGCTTGCAAGTTCGATCCAATGCTTCCGTTGGTAAATGTTTCCATAACGTCCGTAGGTGATGTCTTAATTATATTTCAAGTTATTGCGTATTTAGAAAAGTGGGGTGTTACAGTTGTTCACATCTAATTGTACAAGAGACCACCTATTCATAACAACAAGAGCCAATAAAATTTTCATAGTGACCAACTTTGCTACAGGGGAAAAAGTGTTCAAAAAATCCAGGCCTTTTTGTTGGGTATATCCTTTTGTAACCAAGCAAGACTTGTGTCTCTCTATAGACCTATCATACTTTTATTTTGTTTTATAAACCTATTTACACCCAATGACATGCTTGTGAGAAGGCAAAGAAGTTACTGTCCAAGTGTGGTTGAGATGCATAGCATTTAACTCAGCTTTCATGACATCTCTTCAATGGGCATGGTGAATAGCTTGATGATAGAATTAAGGCTCAAAATTAACTGATACTTGATAGATAAAAGAGCTATGAGTAGGAGAAAAATTTGAATAAGAAAGATATTGAGACAAGGGATAAGGACTGTTGGTTGAAGAGGATGTCTTGTGAGAAAGAAGGCTGTAATGAAAATCTTGAAGGTATATAGGAGGTCTAACCACCCTAGTAGACCTGCGAACATGAATGACAGAAGCAGGATTAGGCAAAGAAGTGGGACTAGCAACAAGGGAAAGATGATCGATTGTAGAAAAGTTTGAAGAAACTGTGGGCAATGGAGCATGAGAAAAAAACAAGTCACTAGTTGGAATTAGGAGCACCAAATCAGGAAAGAGGTAAACCATTTCATCATGAGGAGTGATATAATGAAAAGGCAAAACGTGCTATTGAAATTGCACATCCCGGGAAATTAAGATGGATTTGATGTGAAGATTATAAAGTTTGTAGCCTTTAATATTTGGAGGATAACCAAATATGTGGAGTCAAAACAAAGGCTATCAAACACTCAAAGAAAGACATAATCAACTGGTGATTGATATAACAGTTGATAAGGTGTTTTGGAATGTAAGAGAGGATAAGGGGTTCTATTTATCAAGAGAACTGAATGGGAACCTTAAACTAAAAAAAAAGTGCTCGTGCCACATTTAAAAGATGCTGATGTTTCCTTTCAACCACTGAGTTTTGTTTAGGCCTCTCAACACATGAAATCTAGTGTATAACTCTTTTAGAAGCAAAATAATTAACAAATTTAAGTTCAGGGGCATTGTCTGACCTAAACCTTTTAATAACCATATTGAATTGAGTCTCAACCAAAGAAAAAAACTTAGGGATAATGTCCTTAGCTTTTGATTTATGTCTCATAAGGAAAACCCAAGTGTATCTCAAGTAGTCATCAACCAAAGT
Source organism: Diospyros lotus (assembly GCF_014633365.1). NCBI lineage: Eukaryota > Viridiplantae > Streptophyta > Magnoliopsida > Ericales > Ebenaceae > Diospyros > Diospyros lotus. The sequence goes on from NC_068340.1 coordinate 1,066,971, forward strand.
CAAGAAATACTTATATCCAACATAGATAGACACATGATAGGGACCCCAAGTGTCACAATGAATCAACTCAAAAGCATTTTGTAATAGATGATTTTGAGATATAAAAGAGAGTCTCTTTTGTTTAGCTAAGGGACAAATAGAACAGAAATCCTGATCAGTATTATTGAATTGAAGTTGAGACTTAATTAAATCCAATTTTTTGAAATAAAGATGCCCTAGACTCTTATACCAAGTAGTCTTACTAACATGAGATACTATGGCTACAAGAATCCCAAAATCTACTACATTAGAAATGGCATCCAAGACATATAATCCATCAATCAACGCATCATTGCCAATCATCGTCAAAATGTGTGTATCCTGTATTGTACAGGCATGAGAGGTAAAATTGAGACTCATGGAATTTTGCTTTACTAATGCACTCACTGAAATGAGGTTAAAATTAAAATGAGGCACATATATGACATCGTCCAATACTATATGTGAGGCAAGCTTAACATGACCCATATATTGAACTAAAATTAGTGTATGGTCAGGTAAAATAACATAAACATCCCGAATATGGTTCAACTCAACAAAAGATGCATGGTTAGAATACACATGACTTATGGCTCCAGAGTCTAACACCCAATGATTAGGATTACTAAGAAATGAACATATATTAATAGAAAGACAGGTACCTGATGCCTGACCAGAAGAAGAAGGGGCATCAAGAGGAATGGATTCAACATTGGCCTGCTTGGTAACCAAAAGGTGAGAGCTCAACATGCTAAAAAAACTTTGATATTGCAATGGACTCAGGGACTGCATAAATCCTTCTATTCCCTGAGTCTAAGAGGAGCTAAAGAGGAATCCTGACTCCTGACTCACAACAGGATTTTTAGTATGATTATTAACAGCCATTTGTCTAGAATTATTTCCTCTTTGTCTAGGCTTTTACTTAGGAGGATATCCATGGAATTTGTAGCACTTATCTATGGTATGCCCACTAAACCCGCAATGAGACCTCTCCATCTTCTAATTTTGACCCTAACTAGGCCTATGTGTGTCATTCTTGACCAATAATGTAACAGAATCAGAATTAACAAATGCATTATGTATGTTCCTTTGGTTCTCCTCTTGTGTAATCAGGGCAAAAACCTTATTGATAGGTGGAATATGATCCATCAACAGTAATTGTCCTCTAACTTGAGAATATGTATCATTTAAACCCATGAGAAAATACATGACATACTCAGTGCGATAGTATTCAGCTAGAGACTTCAAACCACCACACGTACAATTTTCACATGAACAAGTTGTCCTATAGCTGCTAAGTTCATCTCAAATGACCTTTAACTTGGTAAAATAGACACTTATCGATAATTGTCCTTGTTGTAAGTTCATCAATTCTCTCTTAGGTTGGAAGATTCAAGGACCATTAGTTTGTTGATATCTATCTTTTAAGTCATTTCATATGCAAGAAGCAAAATCAGAAAAAATAACACTTGTTGAGATTTCCTTAGAGATACAATTCAATATCCATGAAATCACGATGTTATTGTTTCGGATCCAAGAATTGAAAAGCGGATCATCACCTGATGGCCAAGAAATCAAACCATTTACAAACCCTAGTTTATTTTTACTAAGAGTGCGAAGAGCATGGCACGACTACAAGACGAGTAGTTGTCTCCCGTCAAATGTTGCAACACCAACAATAGTCCAAGATTGTTAGAGTGATGCAAATAGTAGGGGCTCGAGACATCGTTAATGGCAGAGTTGCTCATTGACGGAGAAGAAATTTCTAGAAACATAGTCGCCATAGAACAAGTATGGACGATTGGGGAAGAAAAGGAAAAAATCAAAAGCAAGAGATTGTTAGAGAGAGAGATCGATTTGCAAATCTCCGATTGAAAGAGATCGTGGTCACAGAAAAGAACGAACTCCGAATAATGGAGATTCACAACACTGAAACTATGATACACTACATCAATTGAAGAGAGGAAGCGTACCTAAGGCTCGTCAAAGATCAACAGAGAAAAAATCATGATCGACGGAGACAGAATCAATAGCCTAAGGTTTTGAACGCTTTAATACCATAACAAAGTAGAGAAGATGAACAAAGGATAATAACCTCACTGATCTATTCATTATTGAGATCTCGACCTTTAAATAGTAGTCCTAAAACTAATATATCAATATTACAAAAATATCATTGTTCAACAAGAGCAACTGGAAAAGAAATAACAAAAAATAAAATACAAACTAACAACTAAAATTCTAATATACAAAGCTCCAAAGTAAAATACAATGAATTAAAAACCCAAATACTCTGTTACTCTATATATGCAGGGTTATTTATTTTGTATCATATCACTTACATAATAAATACTTCTATAAAAGTTATTTATATTAAAATTGAATATCATGTTTGTAACAACTCTAGAGTCAAAATATATATAAAAAAAAATTATTTGTAACAAAACATAATAAAAATCATTCGTAAAATGATTAAACGTATGTTGAAGATTGTGATTAGAAATCGACGTCAACAAAATCCCCCTTGAAGCAAAGTTTTTGAAGAAAAATAAAAAAATAGACAAATTTTTTTAATATTCATATCTAACTTATTATTTAATTACAAAATAAATTATAATTTATCCCGTTAACAATTTCTGCCAAACAAGAATGTTTTAAACTTAACGAGTAAAGGGACTATCTAAAGCAAAAGATGGTAAGTTCCCTTCATCATGTGTGTTGCTCCTTTCGATTTTTCAGTTTAGGGTTTAAGATTTTGTAGTTCGATTTTGCACATATTTACAAAATTCTATCATTTATGAAAATTTCAATTGTTATTACATGTATTAGATGTGTAGCAAGCCATATTGTTCTTTAGATACTCTATTTAAGTTTACTACACCCTCATTTAATGAAAATTATTAAAGAACAAAAAAATAATAATTGATTTGTGGCTATTAAAAAAATCAAAAATTAGCCTAAAATTAAAAATATGATTAAAATTCATTTTTTTTTAGTAATTAAACCCTTCTTTTGGTTTTTCTACAAGGAGTATGTATTATAATTTAACATTTTAAATTATTTTTACAAAAAAATATTGGGGTAAAGTTTATATTAATCAAATTTATATGTAACAAAAGCATTTGGTGAGAAAAGGCAAACATTATATTATTTCGGTTGAATATAGAAGAATTGGTAACTAATTCAAATTAATTAATCAAACTTATATAGCAAAACCAAATTCAATCAATAGGGTACCTTTATAATAAGAATTATTATGTTAAAGAAAGTTGGTCTAAGTCCAAAATAAGTTCTAAAGAAAGAAATCTAAATAGGAAAGTTTAGAGATCTTGTCGACATATTATTTCTCAAAAAACTTTTTTAGATATCTCTCCCAAATACACTTAGAAGATATTCGAAAATCGCTTTTGAATCTAATGTCTCTTTCCCAAGTACCCCTAAGAGATATTTGAAAATCTTTTTCGGATCTAATGTCTTTGTCTAAAAATTCAAAACAAAAAAATTTGAAAGACGTAAATGTTTCTCTACATGTCAACTTTGACCTCTATAAATAAGAGATAAATCCTCTAATCGATATAAAATAAAAATTCTACTCGTACTACGCTTTTTTTTATTTTTCTACACTTTTTCATAAATTTTTGAGAAATTAAAATCTTGAGACGAATACTCTTGTAAAATTATAAATTTATTATTAAATTTTAGGTAACAACAACAATAATTTTGCAAATAACTTAAAATTTGATGGTATTTTTGTAAAAAAAATCAGATATTTTAGTCCCACTGAATCAAATTTAGTGAATAATTAAAAAACAAATTGAAACTAATGGATTTGATTAGCCTTTTTGACCAATGGCACCGACCTCACTATTTCCCGTTTTGCTTGGGCTTTAAGATAAAGAGAAAAAATCAAGAAAGTAATAAATACGCTCTGAGACTCATCGGGTGTATCTATGATCCAATTCGCATCGCACGGCCTTATCATTCCAGAATCTAGGTTTCTGAGCGGACGGCCTCACATCACCGCCTCAATACCAAAGCATGTGCACGCAGCCTCGTCTCCTTCTCTCCTCCTCTGCAAATGGAGTTCCCTAGGCATGAACGCGAAGAGTCGTATTTCAGGTTTGTGCGTGAATCTAACGGACGGTCCTCCTTCCAGCCGCGCAACCTCCGTCATTTTCGTTTTCTTGAATCAGATGAAGTTTCTGTGTTAGATTCACGCACAAACTCGTGATATTTCTTTTCGCCGCCTCCAAATGAGTAGGAATTGTTAGATTTCGAAGAAGCCATCGCGGAACTCTTTTTACCTGGTTCCTTTCGAAAGAGCTCTGTAATTTTCTCGGCTTTCTTCCTCTTTCTGTGTTTCTTACTTTTTAGATGCAATTCTTGAGCTCTCTAAATTTTAGTGCTTATTTATGTTTCTGTGAAAGTGCAGGAAAAAAGAATGAGAATACGCAATCCAGATCGTCGATCTGGAAACTAAGCAGTTAATAGGAATCGACGTCTTTCCTCGGCTTTCTTGGAATCCAATGGAAATTAGTTGCTTTCTTGCTCAACGACTATTCTTATATATTGAGACGGAAAATAACGACAACTGGATCTGTTATACAAAGATGTCGAGATAGTTTTAGTTTCTCTTGTATACTCCATTAAATAAGCGCGAGCGCGCGCGCACACACAGTGCAGCATGAAAATATGAGACATAATTTTTAGAGGTCTGTTAAATCTATGGAGAAGACTAATGCATATTTTGTGAAGCTCCAGAGACAAAGCTGAGTTTGTAGTTTGATGTGGAATTTATCCTATCAGGGCGTAGCCAAACACTTAGGATTGGGATTCCATTGTTTGAACCCTGAGGTTGAGATTCTTGTGATCAAATTAATACTATTGGGTTGGACATGCACTCATCCCGCAATCAAAATATTATTCAACATATTCCAAAATTAGCCATTGGATTGCATATAGGTCTCGCCACTGCTAGAACATACACATAACAAAATGATTGAACATGAGCATGGTGGATTCACACTCCACTGCCTTGATCCACTTTGCTACATCCACCCCTACCCTCGCCTAAGTTTATGTCTCTATATATGATCAGATCCTTCTCCCCTGTGACCGCTATCAAAGAGAAGCTTTTTCCTATACTGTAGTTGCAAGTCTATTCTTGTGTTTCAGAATTAGGGGAAACAAAGAGGTTGGGCTGTTCACTTCATTGATTTGACTGAACTTGACTCTTGATTAAAGATAGGGGCCAGGCGGGCAGTGAAGGCTCATTTAGAGGACAGTGAGTTGCTTCGCCCCTACTCCTATCAAAATGAAAATCAGCAAGTGGACCTTGAAGAAGCGAGCCTCTATCAGAGAAAACCATTGTGTGCTAGCCTCTTGTATAGGACATTAAGCAGCTGCTCACCCCTGAAGTACAAGCTTTGTTTGAAGCTCCTACAACATATAGGTCTTGCCGCTGCTAGATCATACACATATAACAAAAGCTTATATGATGCATATAAGGTCATGTTTGATTTTCATTGCCTATTCTCGTGTCTTTTATGATGCTTCTTTAATTAGTGACTGGGGGTCTTCTCTTAGGCTTGTTTTCTTTGCCGCCTTCAGCAAATCATCTCTTCAATTTTGCATGTTTGGATTAGTTATGTTCAAGTTGTACAATCTTGATTTTTTTTTTTTTGAAATTTTCCTCATAATCATGTCATCAAGATTAAATCTTTAGATGAATACTGGCAGATGAGTCTGCATGTTTATCACTATCAGTAGACTTTTTTGATAATTTGGGAATAATTGAATCCACATGAAATATTTGGAGAATGTAATCTTCTGAATATATATTTCTTCTAATATTGCCATGTTGTCTTCATATGCATTTATCTGATTTAGATGTCGCCAAGCTGAGTGAAATATTAGATTCCCAATTTTGCTATTGATACTCAATAATAAATATCAAAGGAATTCTAAAGCCGAAGAAGCTGATGAATTTCAGCACCCCGTTGGCATGTCATTCATCTACAACATTCAGGGACCCATGTTTGATGAAGAAAATCCACAATGTCTTTTAGAGGGGTTGAGTGCAATGTATCTGTTCAAAACAAACTTTATTTGGTTTGGATTGAACATATAGCTTGGAGTAGTACTGCCATTCTGAGATGAGTTACATAATAACCAAAACCAAAAAGTCGGCAGTGTAACTTATATGTGAATTTAGCACATGAACGCTGAGACACGAGGTTCTAGAGGCTTTTCAACCCATTGCAATGATGCTATTGTTTTAAAGGGAAAAAAAACTAAATAAATGAGTTCTGTTACAAGAAAGCACTCATAAGAACTATTGTGATGCAAAGACTTCTAGAGTGTTGGTGGTAGATTTCCTATTATTAATGCGGGTGAATTTCTGTGCCAGAATTTCTCATCTATGAGATCTTAGGGCTCACACCATTTTTCATCTATGTATCTGGCGGGATGCTTGCTGGAACAGGTCAACCTCAAATTTCCAAGTTTTGTTGTTCAAACACAGATCATAACAAAGAACCTATTGTTCCTGTTGCTTTGACTTCTACTACTGGAGGTTGCTTATCTTTCATCTGATCCAGAAGATTTTGTTTTGAGTAGAACAGGCTAACAATTCATAGGAATTGTTTGAACTTGTATCCTGGAAGTGCATTTTGGGATTACCTTCTTAAAATGCTTGAATAGCATTGAGCAATGGATTGGTTTGCAGTTTGTAGCATCTTCGTCTTATATAGAGGATTAAGTCTGGGACACTGGAATGAGGCTTGGTTATCAAAACTGACTACTTGCTTCGACTAGATTGAGGTTTATGTCAAAACCATAGTCATGGCAGAGCAGTTCTTTTGCAGAGCTGAATGAATATGGCCAGACTTGAAGAGCATGATGAAAAAGAGACCTGGTAATGATACTATGATTTTTTAGTTAGAAGTTACTAATGGAATCATTTAAAATCTCTCAATGATATCATATTATCTCATTCATATAAATTTCATGTAATTGTTTTATAAAAATTACCAGAGCCTCCATTAGCATAGCCAAGACTCCAGTGGGTTCTTGTGCACGCACGTGCCTTTTTTCTAGCTTGCTCTTGTTTGTCTATTTGGGATGGAAAAAACAACCAGCATAGAAGAAGAATACAGGGGATTCCTTGATGTTCATATGATCTTATGCATCCTCTATTCTCGTTGTTTTATGATTGTTATTTCCATTTAGTTGTCCTCTTGTTATGTGTTCATCCTTTATGTACCAATTTTCCCGAGCGAAGTATACTATTTGATTGTAGTTGTTTCCGTTTCTCAGTTATATGCTGTAATTATTAAGTACATGAGATAAAAGTTCTCATATGATCTTAACATTGCTTTACAGAAGGTAATTTTTTTTCGCCCGATGTAAGAATCAGAGTTGTCTTTTTCTTGGTTCTACCTGCGTAGACTTCTGCAGTTTGTATTGGAAGTTGTGTTATTTCAGATTTAATTGTAATTGTTACATTGTTACTTTAATTTATTTATTTAGAAGGCGTCTGTTAAAATGAGTAAGATAAGAGACATTAAGATTAAGATAAGGTTGGAACATATTTCGGATTAAGATATGGAATGATGAATATAAGACTGGAAAGTATTTTAAAATTTTTATTAAATTGTTTGTTAAATTTTTTAAAATGCACTAAAGGACATAAATGTTTTTTTTTTTTTTATTTATAAAGATCAAGATATGTTTATTTTGACAGAGAGAATGTGAGATAAACATATCTTGAAAGATCAAGTTAAGGGGTCATTAATGATTTTTTTTTAAAAATTTCAGATAAGCTTAACAAACATGTTGAAAATGATATAAGTTTAGAATGTATTCTATATTTTAATTTTTTCATCTTATACTTTGATTAACAAACGCTCCTCTTAGGATATGTTCTAAATTAATGACAAAATAGTATTCATAACTCTGATGCCAAGTCCAAGCATTATGCTAAATGCTTGGGAAACTTGATAAAGAACGCAAAAAAGCGGTCTATTGGTGGTTTAACGTCTTTTTGATTTCCCGAGTTTTATTATTAAGGGACTCATTCTCATGAGTGCAATGTTGTGCACCTACGTGTTTATAACGGGGTGAACTAAACCTTTATTAATTTGAGGGGTAAAAATGTTATTTGGAGAATTTCTCTTCTCAAGAAACACATCCCATTTCTCTCTCCCTTTCCCTTGCTCTTGCCACCTTCCTCTTATCAGTGACTTTCTCACCTTGTTATTGTATCCTCGTTAGTTGTCGTTGCATCTCCTTTTTCTTCTCCACGGTAGGCAACAAGGATGCAATGGTACTTGATGCACAAGAGGTGGCAAGGAGTGCACCAAGGTGGCAGCAGCGATAATGACGAGCGGGTGGTTGGGAAAAAAAAAAGGGAAGATGAGAAAAGAGAGATGAGAGGATAGAGATAATGTCTTATAAAATTGATGGAGATTGCTTACACTTTCATTAAAATGGGTGCATAAAATTGCTCTCCATTCCCATGGCATGTTATTTGGTGATGGTTTAAAAGGTGTTCGATTCTGTAAGTTGTGTATTCTCATTATTGTTCTTAGAATCAGAATTAATATTCTCGACGATAGGAGATTTCATTTGTTTCCAAGTAGGGCCATATTCGATGAAATGAAAATGATTGAAAGCTGTGAAGAATTAAATATAAAAGCAAATTTATTTAATAATCTCTCTTTTATAACATTTTCAATATGAAAATGTTATTTTCTTTTTTTAGTCCCATATTCACCTCGGCATCTGTATCAATTTGTGACTGAAATGCTGTCTCATTTTATTTTATATGTATATATATATATAAACAAGTTAGGTTGGACCCAATTGCTTAGACTACTATTTTTGAATAAAAAAAATTTAATAACAATTTATTGGACTTCAAATTATTTCTGCTTCAAAAGATTTCCAAATAATAAATTTTAAAATGCATGCAAACTCATAATTTTCAAAATAATGTATACAACTATTAATAATATACTAAAATTATAATGTATATGCTAAATTATAAATACATAAATTTTTATTTAAATATACTATCAGGCCGTGCCTGTATGCTGTGCTGGCCCGATGTACCGTTGGCTCAACAGGGCCCATTTGGTACTGGGTCACCCAGCCGTTTTGACATTATCCTGAAGAATAGTCTGCAATAATCAATTTGACGAGTCTTCAAGAAAATTTTAAAATTATCAAACTACAAATGATCAATTCTTCTGGTATTTAATGATCTAGGTTAATTTAATTTTTCTGGATCAATCCCAACGCTGATTAAGCACCTTGGCTATCATTATCTACCATCTCTCTTTTAAGTAGGCAATCGCACAATCATATCCACCATTTCTTTCTCTGATAGTAAAATCATGTATTCTTCTTCAAAGGAGCACCAGACCACATGTAATCATTCCCTCTACAAGGACATGGATAAACTAGGGCACACTGCGTCGAAAATACAGCAATCTCTTCACTATACCCTCCAAACAAAATGTCCCCATGGTTGCTCTTTAATTGATTACAGGTGACAAAACAGCAATTTGGCTAATTCGGTCCGTAACAAAGTTGAATGAGAATCACAACTAATCAGGACAGCTAAGCACAACCACAACCACGTGCTGAGATCTCAGAAGAAAGATGTTAGGAGACTGACAACGGGAACGCAAAGAAAAGAAAAAAAGCAAATTTGCTATGTGACCTAACGTAAACGTAATCAACATACTTTTAACAGCTGCTGCCATTATCTTGGGTCCCACTTCCAAGACCAAGCAACTACTCCAGGCCCACCTACAAGGTCTCTACCATCTGAAAAAAGCCTATGGGGTGACTAAATTTGATATTGGGAAGTGTAGTATTGGTCGTAATCCTCTAAACTACCCTTCAATTAGCCTTCTTTCTGATGTTTGGTTTTCTTACTTCTTTCTTTCCATTTGCAATGTGACTGGACCCATATGCTCCCATCGTGGCTTGATACAAGTCCTTTAACCTGCAATCATCAATCAGCCATTTAAACATATATATATATATATATATATTATAATCATGTCTTCTATCAATTGGGTAAAAGGGAGATCAATATCAATAGATACAATGAGAGGAAGTATTCCACGACCTAGGCATACTGATAAAGAGAGCAATCGCTGAAACTCCAACAATAAGGGGATATACTGGAGCTGGAGTCAACTCCTGCATGCCATCAAAGAGGAATATTACTTTACCTTATATGCAATAGGAATTCTATTTTAATTTTAAAAAAGATTTGATGACAGATTATTGGAACTCAGGTAGCTGTGAGGGACGTGACAATCTCACTGAATTAGCAACGTGTTTAAATTTTATACTTTTAACAAACATGATTAGGGACTCCGTTAATCTCAACCTCATGGTGGCATGATTGGGTTGAAAACAGTATCTTTGAAGGTACAAACCTGTTTGTGGTAGTTTTCATCAATTCTATATCTGATTGGGCCCACGTGAATTTGAGTGTGCTGCTCCAGATCGACCTCAATGACTTCAGATTCAAATCTGTGAGTGCTTGATGGAAGAGCAGACTGAAGCTGCAGAAGGTGCTTGCCCCTGGGCAAGTCCTTCACCTGAAAGAAATTTGAAAGAGGCAAAGGGAAGACGGATTCAATCTTGGTTGGATCATTAGCAGACTTAATTTCTACTCGAAGATGTGAATGTAGCTCATTAATTGTCTTCCCTTCAACGTGACCACTCAAAATTGTCAATTCCGGCTGCTCAAATACCAAAAAGTCCAGATCCTTAATGTCCTCATATCCAACCTACATAAAAAAAAAAAAAAAAGGGAAAAATAAAAAGAATCATATATATGAGAAGTTGGCAGGGTTTCTGAAAGACAATGTTCAGATGACGTAAAAGGGATGCTCTATGGTGTGGCTACTCATGTCCCTAGGACCATGCAAGCACATTTGTCACTGCCATTGCTTCAAATTGAGGTAACTGTACTTCACAATTGTCACTATCATCATTATATATGATTCAAATTATATGTAACAACCAAAAATATGAAAATGAACTTTCGTGCCATGTTCAGGATTTCTTTGAAAAATGATCATGCAGAAAATGCTAATATTTTCCAGATCCAGACTTGAATTTTAGTTCCATTACATAGCACACGAATAGCCACCAAACCAGCTAGTGTCATGCACAAGGATGGGACTATTTTTATTTTGTTACGTCAAGTTAGACTTCAAATCTCTTTCAAACTTCTTAGATAACCATGTTATAATTTATAGTTGTTAACCTAACAGCGCAATTCACAACAATATATAAGCAACATTATTCCATTTTTTCCCTACAAGTGCTCAATATTATTTAAGTACAATATGGTGTGTATATATAATTTGGTAACATAATACAAATACAAAATAAACATTATCATGTGCTATACAGGACAAACAAGATATAAATATATTTTTTCCCTTGAACTATTTTCCCTTTGCCCCAAGAATAAAATAACTTGCAAAGGACATCCAAGAAGAGGTGCCTTATTATATGTTGTTTGCAAATGGATAAGACAAAAGAAGGTATAAATACTAAGCTTGAAATATGGAGAGGCATTCCAAAGGCTTTAAATTGATCAACATAATGAAAATTGAATATGGACTGTAATTTATTAAAAATAGAAGTGTGAATTATGTTGCAGCGAGACTTGGAAATCAAGTGATTTCATGAAAAGATCAGTTTAGCTATCTTAGATCAATGGTCCAAAAGACATAGATAATTGAGGAAGCTAATTACAAAGTTAAGGCAAGAAGAATTAAAATGAGAAAGTGTTTCTAGAGTTTTATGCAATTGTAAAATACCTTTAAAGGTAAAAGAAAAAATTTTAGTAGTAAACCACCAACATGTGCAACATATGAATGTGATGGAGGTGTGTTAAGGTGAATGTGCAACCATACAAAAAAAAGAGAACAGAGCTAGAAATGAGATTTATTCATAATAAAATCAAAGTAGTTCCTATTGAGGATAAAATATGTAAAACACAATTAGGAGGAGGTCTCACTTAAATCATATTTCATGTATGATATCTATGGCGTGTGGCTGCCATTTCAAGCCGTTTTAAGTCCAAAAGCTCTCATTTATTTAAAGTATTAACTTTTAAATATTCCTACATGTGTATACTATATACCCTCAAGAGGTCAAACAAAATGCCATGTAATCAGAATAACATGCATAGGACACGTGGCATTAGTCCGCAAAATTTCTCATTAAAACTGTTTAGCTTTAATACCCATAATATTCATCAACAAGTCTCACCATACCTAGTGTTCCAAAGGGGCGGGATGTTTGAAGAATGACTTAAAAACATTAATAGAGGTGGGACACAAATCTTTGTATCAGGCTCTCGATTTCCATGTTGAAACTTGAATGATAAAAGCAACCTTCGGAAATTAAAACTCACCTTTACACTGACAGACTCAGGAGATGCACGCTCAATTCTAGTGTTTTTGAGGTCACCCTTTTCCACTACTTTCACTGTATAGGTTGTATCAGGAAGGAGTCCTCTAAGACGATAATTTCCTGATGAATCTGTTACTGCTTCCTCATAAAAGCCTTTTGACTCTGACCGGGCTTCAACTGAAATGCCTTCCTTTGGCTGGCCAGACAAGAGAGTAACTGTACCCATAGCACTGCAGAGAAGTTAAAACCATCTTAGAATCTAGTGGGAAATGTCACTTGAAGAAAATGAGAATAGTATGCATGAAAAAGTGGGCATTTAATTAATAATATGGCCATTCTATTAGAACGAACAAGAATTAAAGATTACACACAAGAGAGCTGAATAAATTCAGTGATTCAGGCTGTCTAACCCAGGTAGTTAATATTACTGAGTTACACTTCTCCAATCCAATCATTTAAAGCACTTTACAGAAGTGGAGCAACACCAGCCCACTAAAAATTGACATTTATTTTCATGTCAGAGGGAGCTCCAGATGAAGAATTGGCAATGAATAAATAATAGAGATCCTTAAAAGTTTCCATGTACTTGGTGCTTCACGATAAAAAGGTGCAAGATTCATCTTTAAATTTGTCCACGTCATCTGGAAACAATCCCATAAAAAATAAATAAAAAGGAGTAACCCAACCAATTCACAAGGGAACCATTGAAGCTCCTCCAAAACTCAACTTGCATACCGATAATATTTTGATTACGCAAATGAGCTCTACAGCATCTACAGTTATTAAGTTCAAAAGATAGTGTAGAAGAAAACTGAAAACATAGTATATATTTCTCTTCAACTTCACAAGGAATGGTTACAATATAATATAGGAGAAAGAAATCAATCATATCCCTATGACTAAGGAAAATAAGGAATCTTAATTACATTAATTACTAATTTACATTAATCCCATAGATTGTGAGATAATTGGTATTGATAATCAATCCCATAGATTGAGGGATCTGATTTTCCAACAACATTCCCCCTCAATCTGGTGAATGAATATCGATCATTCCAAACTTGCTTATAAGTTCTTCAAACCGCTTGAGAGGTAAACCTTTGGTGAGCAAATCAACTAACTATTTTTCTTAGGGAACAAAAGACAAACAAATTTCCCCAACATCTAGCTTTTCTTTGATGAAATGGCAATCTATCTCAACATGCTTAGTGTTTTCATGTTGCACCGGATAGTGTGTAATGTTGATTGTTGATTGATTGTCACACATTAATTCTATAGGACCATGACCAAGTATTTTCAAATCACTAAAGCACAATTATCAGCCAAAGTAACTCACACAATCCAAGGGCCATTGCCTTAAACTCTATTTCAACACTAGATTTGGTCGTAATCCCTTGTTTTTTGCTTCTCCATGGCACTAAATTCCCCCCCCCCCCCCCCCCCCCCCCAAAAAAAAAAAAAACCACACACAGTAGCTAGTAGTGGACCTCCTACCCACAAGCGAACCACCATAATCAGCATCAGTATGTCCCCTGACCTCCAACTTCTATCTTGACTTAAGCAATAAACCTTTTCCAGGTGTTGACTTCAGATAGCACAAAATTTTTTGTACAACTTACATATGCTCTTCAGTGGAACTATGTATTAAATTGACTTACCAAGTTCACAACAAAAGCTATGTTAGGTTGAGTGTGGGATAGGTAAATCAGTCTTTCTACTAACCTCTGGTATCTCCCCCTATCCACCAATGGATTGTCACTTGGTCCAAATTTCAAGTTAGGATCCAAGGGAGTATTTGCTACCCTGCCACCTAGTAATTTGGTTTCTTCTAATAAGTCCATGGTATATTTTCTTTGGGAAAGAAATATATCCTCCTTTAAGTATGCAACCTCGATTCCCAAGAAATACTTGAGCCTACCAAGGTCTTTGATGTCAAATTCTAGAGCCATATTTCCTTTTTGCAATTTCTTCTCATCCTCATCAATGCCAGTAACAATTATGTCATCGACATAAACAAGTAGGGCTGTTAAGAGTACCTTTCTTGGAATGCTTTATGAATAAGGTGTGATCTCCTCTACTTTGCCAATACCCCATTGCCTTCATAGCCCTTGAGAACTGATCAAACCAAACTCTTGAGGATTGCTTTAACCCATACAAAGCCTTTTTTAATCTGCAAACATAACTTGCAACTTCTTCAGAAAGACTAGGCGGGGGTCCATAAATACCTCTTCCTCCAAGTCACCATATAGGAAGGCATTTTCCACATCTAGTTGCATCAACTCCCCAGCCATAATAGCTAGCCAAAAATAGGAGAATCAAAAGAGTTAGGATCCAAAGAAGATTGAAGCTAATAGGGCTGAGACTCTTCTAAGATAGGAAGACCAGGATCAATAGAAACACTCTCCCCTGAGGACTAGAAGTAAGAACCTTAAAAAAAGACTGATTTTCAACAAAAGTTATATCCTTAGTTACAAGGACCTTTTGGTAGGAAGATGATAGCACTTGTACTCCTTTCGAGTAGGAGAATAGCCAAGAGATACACACTTAAGGGCTCGGGCATCAAATTTATCCCTATGATATTTAGATACATGGACAAAAGCCACACAACCAAATATCTTAAGAGGGAGAGGAGTATGCAGACCAATTTCTAGAAAATAAGTAGAGACACACTAAAATGGGGAGAGTTGATTTAGCACTCTTAAGGGAACCTTATTAATTAAATAGGTTGCGATCAATACTGTTGCACCCCAAAAAGTTTTAGGAACTAAATGATGATGCAAGAGAGCCCTAGCAACATTTAGGAGATGCCCTATCTTTCTTTCAACAACTCCATTCTGTTGGGGAGTTTTCACATAAGAGGATTCATAAACAATCCCTTTTTGTTGGAAAAAATGATTGAGATGATGATTAAAATAGGCCCTTGCATTGTCACACAAGGGTAGAATGTTGTTGATGGCTGCTTTGTCCTTAAGTAAACCCATGTCATCCTAGTTTAGTCATCTATAAAGGATACAAACCATTTGGCCCCAGAATAATTAGAGACTCTAGAAGGCCCCCACACATCAGAGTGCACTAAAGAAAAAAGAGACAAGGGAAGTTTACTACTAATAGCATAAGGTACCCGATAGTGTTTGGACAATTCACACACATCACAATGAAACATACTAATATCTACCCCTTTAAACAAGTCTGGAAACATAGATTTTAACAAAAGGAAAGGAGGATGACCTAACCTAAAATGTTGAAACCATATATTGGATTGAGTGGAAGTATGCAGAGAAGAGGAGTGACTTAAGGTAGGCTAATCACCGGCAGGTACCTCACTGTTCCTTGTAGATAGTACAACTCATTAAGTGCCTTAACAACACCAATCATCTTCCCTGTTGCTAAGTCTAGAAACACACAATCATGAGGTGAGAAAATTACACAACAAAATGAGGAAGACCGAACAGTGGCCTGAGAAGCTTCTCATTCTGGGGCAGCAATGACCAACAGGAGCAATGCTGGAGATGAACAACCAACGAGGGACACTGGAACCAGACGCAAGAGAGACAAGGATGTACGCAACAACCAAGGCTAGGGAGGACAACGGTGATGCCGAATATGAGTAACACATGAGGATGAAGGAGTGCTAGTAATAGAGGCCTGCAATTAAGGGATGTAAACAGAACTGTAATGATGGCAGAACCGAGGAACGTGGCAGCGACTATTAAGGCCGACAAGAAATACGCCAAACGATGAAGGCAAAATAGTTGGCAATGAAGGCCAGAGAGACAAAGGGAGTCGAAAAGAAAGGTAATGAAGGTCGGAAAAACACCCAAGGAAGATGGCTCTGATACCATGTAGAAGAAAAATGAAAACGTAGTATATATTTCTCTTCAACTTCACACGGAATGGTTATAATATATATAGGAGAAAGAAATCAATCAAATCCCTATAACTAAGGAAAAGAATGAATCCTAATTACATTAATTACTAATTTATATCAATCAAATCCCAACAATTAAGATTAATTATAATCAATCCCACAAATTGTCTGTGGGATAATTGGGATTGATAATCAATCCCATAGATTGAGGGATCTGATTTTCCAACAACAGATAGTAATGCGCCCAAGTTAATATCAAGTGAATAACCATTACACTTGCATTTGAACAGGGTCATTTGACCCTATCATTTAAAATTTGGAATTTGAAATTCCAAATCCATCACCTGGTTATATAATTGTTGGAAGAATTTGGATTTGGATCCAAATTCACCTTGGACCTAGGAAATAGAAGGATTTGAAATGCAAGTATTCAAATGACATCATTTGAAATCCTTCTATCTAATCGCAACCCAAAATACTAGAATTCTCTTAATAACCATGTTGCATATACTATATTAGGATGTTTTGGACATGAGTTAAAGAATTCTGATAGTACAGTTTGTTACTATTTTTCGACAGTCTATGTTTGATAACGCATCAGTGTATTAGGACTTTGACAAAGCTATCAATTGGCCTTGTAAGTGCAAGCACAATCAATTTTAGAAGATAAATCATACATGGAAGTTGGACATTTGATGGAGCTTAACTATCTTATCCCCTTCTTAATCCTCTTAACTTGTAATAAAAGAAACTAGAACCAAGACACCTAAAGAGGCACACCCTGGATAACAGTATAAAGAAACAAAGCAATTCTAAACTACACAAAAAGAGTAAATACTAAATGGAGAATCCCTCGCTCAACCACCAAACCAGCAACCCAAACTGTATCTCTTTCTTGTGGCCCCAAGCCCGAGATCAAACAAGTGAGGGACACAAGCTGAGCATGGCTCTTTAACTTTTACTAGGACAAGTTCAATCCAGGCAACCAAAATGTCATAACTATACCAACATCATGTATTGAACACCAAGAAAGCAAACGGTTCATTTAACCACTGTCCTTGCATATTAAGTTAAGCACCTTGATTTACATTTGATGTTCTCATGAGGTTAATCAGCTGACTCCTTGTGTGCGTGTGTATGTGTTTTGTTGGATTTATTAATTGGCATCTAAACAAAACATAGTTATCTCAAAGTTGACTGGTCTATTGTAGTCATAACCCGCCTCCCTCCCCCTCATTCGCCACATGGCATGTATAAACCCCACCCCCAACAAAAAAATAAAAAAAAACCCTATATCCTCCACTATGTCTTTTTTCTATGTTTTCTCTTTTCTTCTATATTATTTCTTTACTTTCTTTCAAATATGCTGGCTTTTGATCATAAAACAAATCTTTTTAATTTGTCAATTTTGTGATTCACATATCTCATGAGCCCATGCTACATCATGCAGAAATCAATACGTGTGAAAAAGCATCCTAACCTCCCAGAACATTCAAATCACATCATACAAGTGTGGTGGTTCAAATCAAGGATGAACCAAGATAGAACAGCATGTTTGAAATAAAAAATAGCCAGAGTACGTAGGGAACCAGACAGCAACCTTCATGCCAGATTGGAGAAAGGTAAAACTGAAACATGTTATTTGGATTAGCAAGAAACAAGATTATATCCAAGGCACAAAAATTGAAGCCTTTTCTTTCTAGCATTAAAAGTGTCTAGTCATTGCTCAAAATAAGGGATTTAGGAGCTAAAGATAAAAACACTGCTAGCAGGAAACAACTGTTCAATTCCCTTCAGTAAAGACATGTAAAACAAATAATACTAAGCACTTAGAAGGCCTAGAGATAATGATAATCAATTAGCAAGTGAAAGCAAACTTATGCTAGGCAATAGCAGAACATTTGGATGTCTTTCACAACATAGATAAATGAAATAATTGAAAGCATGCATAGACTATGGAAATACCTGTAAGCAACACGTGTGGCTTGGAACATGATTTCCTGGACCAGCCCTGAGCCAAGGTCAATTGCTTGTGCAGGAGGTGAGAAAGAATACTCCTACAAGATCAAAATTAATTCTTGGCTGATGCAGTGAATGCATGCATCAAGACTAAAAGAGCAACATTCTTAAATGCCAGGGAGGAAAACGGCAAGCATATGAAGACCACTATTTGAGGGAAAACAAGCATGAAAATAAGCAGGGGGAAAGGATAATGCAGAATAGATAGTCAATTGTTGCAATTATCATATAAGTGCTGAAACAAAAAGAAGTACCTTTAGAAGAGGGCGGAGATAGAAACTCCCAGGGAACAAGTCATCAAAGAGGTAACTTCCACCAACACCAGTTAGAGTATTGTTTCTATAACCATCTTCACCACTCAAGGACAGGAGGACAGAAGGGAGAGGTTCTTTTGAATCTTCTTTGAAAAAAATACGTACAGAAATCTTACCAAGTTTCTGACAAGAAAAGGAATGAGGTCCAATGGGTTTCACATGATAACCAGGCTGCAAGAAATAAGAGGAATATCAGGCAACACGGTCATGAACCACAGACAGAAAACACATCATAACCATTGCAAGCACATGTCTGCTAATGTATTTGCAAACCCGAAACTGAACAAGCAATTATAAAACACATTCACCAACATTTTTGTACAATAACATAATTTAAAAGCTAGTTATGAAAAGTAAATCACTTAATTTCAATTGCAAGAACAGAAAATATCATGTCATTGACATTTTACCTTTGATGCCTCAATGCTGTAATTTATATCGTCGTATAGAGGTCCCCCAACAAATAAACCATCTGCCCCTGTTGTAGTTTCAAGAGCTAAATCACCCTTCTTAAGTGGGGCATTAGAGCTATCTCCTGCTGCCATAATTCTTATATATACACCATAAATGGGCGGGGATACTGATCCTTCTATGTATAACCCTGGTCGACCAGAAAAAGGAGGAATTGGGTCTTGGCAGCCATCTTGTGTCACTGAGACCTTAACAGAGTAACAGAAAATATATCAAAGTCATGTTTTGATAAACATCAGAAAGGTTTTTGAAATTGGATTGTTGCACTTACTTCATATTGAGTAGGATAAAACAAATTTTTCTTTTCGCCATTATTGCTGAAACACACAAGAAGAGCCATCAAGGGAACAGATAATAATTAGGAGCCAAGTGCTGAAGAGGAGGGGGGGGGGGGGGGGGGGGGGGGGGAAGAGAGAGAGATCACCATGTACCAATAATCTATGAATAAAACAAAATAATAGCAGCAGTATTTTTCATTTCTGGACAGTTGGAAGCAGTACTGTAAAGGCAGAAACATGGGTGCTTATTTATCAAAATGAATGAGGATGTTGGCAGCAGTCTAGAAACATATCAGAGACATTCTAAAACAGGTTCTAAAGCCCAAGTATTAATTCGGGATGTTTTCGATTAAGAATGACCCACCTGGGAGCTTTGTCAGGCTTAATTTTATAAGAGGTGTCCTAAAACTGGCTCTAAAGTTCAAGCATTAATTTGGGATGTTTTAGACGGAGGAGGACCCCCATGAGAGCTTTGTTAGGCTTAATTTTATAAGAGGCATCCTGGAATAGGCTGCATTCTTGAAGGCTTACTTGAGAATTTATTGAATCCGAGTAAAGATATTTATACAAGGAAAAATATCTACTCTATCTCCTAGAAAACATGAACAAATTCAAATTTTGATAACAATAACTAATATTCAAAACATGCTGGAATTTATTTTCTGATTTTAAGCTTGAATCTTTCCCTTGAATTTTGGAACTTTATCCTATCTTCCAGGCTTCCTTATCTTTTAAATCTTTATCTTATCCAACCACCTTATCTTTCCTTTTTAAACTTGAACACTCAATCTCATCCAACACTCCCCCTCAAGCTGGAGAATAGATACTAGTCATTCTTAGCTTGCCAATTAGCAATTTGAAACCTGGTCTTGCCATGACTTTTGTAAACACATCAGCCACTTGACTTGTACGAATATAGGATAGATTAATTCCTCCTTCCTCAATTTCCCTCGTTATAAAGCTTCAGTCTATTCTCACATGCTTCATGCGATCATGCTGAACTAGATTTTTAACAATACTAATTGCTGATTTATTATCATTGTACACCTTTGTTTGCTATGACAAAGGAATATGTAAGTCTTCAATCAGCCTTTCTAATCAAATTACTTCACAAATTCCTTGAGTTATAGCTCTGAATTCTGCCTCAACATTGTTGCGAGCAACAACCAATTGCTTCTTACTTCTCCATGTAATCACATTTTCCCATACTTTGGTACAATAACCTAAAGTTGACCAGCCATCTTTAATAGGCCTTGCCCAATTCACATCAACAAAGCCCTTAATTCTGCTCTTCTGTTTTCTGAAATAGTAATCATTTTTCAAGAGTCCCTTTTAGATACCTTAGGACATGAAAAACAATATTCATATGTCTTTGAGTGGGAGAATGCATATATTGACTTATTACACTCACTGCATAGGCTATATCCTGCCTTGTAAGGGACAAGTAGATTAATTTTCCGACCAACCGTTGGTATCTTCCCTTTTCTACTGGGGCATCATCATTGATTTCTCTAGATTTTCAATTCTTTTCTAGGGGTGTTCCAGAAGGTCTACACCCTAGCATTCTTGTTTCTTTCAATAAATCAAATGTATATTTTTTCTGTGAGATGAACAGACCTTTACTCTAAGCCACTTCTATTCCTAGAAAATACCTCATTGTTCCTGGATCTTTGACTTCAAATTCAGCTCTCAATTGCTTATTCAAGCTCTCTATTTCTTACATGTTGTCACGGCCTAAGCCTAACAATGGTCTTCTTCCCAACTCGATAGGAATTAGGAAGGCACAAAACAAAGAGAATAAGAACAAATAGCAGAATTTAGAATGAGAGAGAGAAAATGAGAGAGCATTGAGGAGAGAGGACATAATTCTTTCAATTTTCTCGATATCCCAATCCACGAGGGAAATTGGGAATTTATACAAGGCGTTGGAGGAGTAGATTCCGAGGTGGATTCTACACCCTTCCACGGTTGTAACAACTTGCCACATGGCTCTAAACTAACTATAATAGAAATAACAGCAATAAAAAATTTTAAAAATACTATAAACCAAGGTCCTACTCGTGACACGTCATCTCCTGTCACTATAATATCATTCACATAGACGATTAATATAGCCTTCCTTCCATTTGTTGTGTGTTTTATGAACAAAGTATGGTCTGTTTGCCCCTATTTATATCCTAACCGATTTAATGTCATGTTGAACTTCTTGAACCTAACTCTTGGTGATTGTTTTAACCCATATAGAGACCTCTTAAGCTTACAAACATTTCCAGTGTCACCTTCATGCTCAAAACCAAGAGAAACCCACATATATATATATATATATATCTTCATCTAAATCTCCATCAAGGAAGGGATTTTTAATATCAAATTGAAATAAAGGCTACTCTAAATTAACAACAATAGAGTAATAGCCTAATAAAATTCAATTTAGCCACAGAAGCAAATGTCTATTCATAGTTGATCCCATAGGTTTGGATGAACCCTTGGGCAACCAATTGAGCCTTATATCTTTCAACACTCCTATCTGCATAATGTTTTAGTGTGAATATCCACTTACATCCGACTACCTTCTTATTTGAGGGTAATTCTACTATATCCCATGTACTATTACCAACCAAGGCTTTCATTTCTTTCGGAACAACAACCTTCCACTTAGGATTCTTCATAGCACATTAGATGGTTTTGGGAATTTCAATGTTGTCAACACTTGCAACAAAAGCCCTGAATTGAGGAGACAATTTTGTATAAGTTAGATGATTAGATATAGGGTACTTGACACATGACCTTACCCCTTTTTGTAATGCTATAGGAACAGCCTAATCCAAATTATCCATCCTTATAATAGTGTTGTCCTCGGATGAACCAACCTCTAAATTTGATGGCTGACTATGTTGAGGTTTTTGATGGCCTTTACGTCGTTTGGAATAAACTAGAAGAGGATTGTCAGGAGTTGGAAGGTGAGTGGCAGGGACTGTTTTATGAGTAGGAATATCGGACATAGAGGTATCAAGAGGGTGTGGATCGAGCATATAAGTATCAGGAGGGTCAGGGGCTGCTAGTATGTTGTCAGGAGTTAATGCTGATGCTCCCCCTTGAGAAAATGCTAGCAGTGTAGATGGAATAGAATCAAGCAGAGGAAGAGAGATAAGGGGAGCCCAAGGCCACTTTGTACTATCAGTCTCCTCTAGAGGGACAATAACACTTGTATCTATTTTGGAAAGGAGAATACCCAACAAAGATACACTTAAGTGCCTTTGGTTAAAGTTTGGTCTGAGAGGGATTGGTGTTGTGAACATAAACAGTGCAACAAAAAACCTTGGGAGAAAGAGAAGTAAGGAGATGGACATTTGGACATAGATCACGAAGAGTATTGAGAGGAGTTCTACATTGTAGGGCTTTAGAGGGAAGACGATTAATGAGATAATAGGCTATAAGAACAATTTCCCCCCAATAGGAGTGAGGAATGTAGATAGTGAACATCATGGCTCGAGCCACCTCAAGCAGGTGTCTGTTTTTTCTCCCAGCCACCTCATTTTATTGAGAGGTGTATGGACATGAGCTTTGATGAAAAATGCCACGTTCTAGGAGATAGTCAGTGAAATTATGAAAAAAGTATTCTCAGCCATTATCAGTTCGAAGAACATAAATAGGAGTTTGAAACATATTCAAAATGAGTTTGTGAAACATTTTGAAAATGTTATTGGCCTCTGATTTTTCTCTCATGAGAAAGATCCAACAAACTTTAGTATGATCATCAACGAAGGTTATGAACTAACAAGAACCCAAGATATTAGTATGTTTAGAAGGACCCCAAATATCACTATGGATCAAGTAAAAGGGTTCAAAAGGTTTATAGGGCCGTATAGAATAATGAGAACAAGGTTATTTTTCAAGAGTACACTGCTCACATTTAAAAGATTGTTCTTTATTAATGAAAAGGTGAGGATAAAAGGATTTTAAATATGGGAAACTGGGGTGTCCTAGGCATTTATGCCATAACAAAACATTGGCATTAGTTTTTACAGTAAAGATAGCTTTATTGGTTGAAAAAACTTGGAACATCCTTTGTCATATAGTAAAGGCCATCTCTAGCCTTAGCACTGCCAATCATCATTCCCGAAGCCTGGTCCTAAAATATACAGTAAGATGAGAAAAAGATTACACTACAATTCATATTTCTTGTAAGTTTACTAACTGATAGTAAATTGCACTACAATCTCGATACATGCAGAACATATTCCAACTTTAGTTTTGATAAACACACTGTTCCAAACCCCAAGGTAGGAGAGGTTGTGCCATCAACCATAAAAATATCAACAGTTGTGTTACAAGGTGTATAATCTATCATAGAGTTAGCCAAACTTGACATATGATCTAATGCACCAATATCCACTATCCAAACATGTTTAAGGAGCTTCCATGAGATTAGTGAGTAACGAGGAGTAACTTGTAGGGCTATTAAAGCTATTAGCTTAGGAGTAGGAGGACTTGAGGAGTTTATACCTTGATTTAGCAGGTTGTACAAGGTTTGAACCTGCTCTGCTGATAGGTTTAGATTTGAGCTATTCCTAGATTCAGTGGAGACTTCGGCAACATAGGCTAATCTAGTTGTTTCCCTTTTATTTCGTGGCTTCCAGTTTGCTAGTTTTCCATGAATCATCTAGCATGTTTCCCATGTATGGTAGGGTTTGTTATAGTAGTCACACCACTACTTGTCCTTCCCTTGATTTCTTAACAAAGTGTCCACCTGTTTGACACTAGCAAAAGCAGAGTTTTGATGACTTAAGATGGAGTCTGTCTATTAGGTAAGCATCACTTTACACCTGCTCCTCTCTCTCCTTATCTTATCTTAGCAAATGCTTCTCTAAGTATAGGTAAGGGTTTAGTACCCAATAATCTTCCACGAACTTCATCCAAATCAGAGTTAAGATCATGGAGAAAATCAAAAACACGATTCCTTTCTAACATTTTATTGTATTTTGTGCTATAAGTTAGACACTCCCAATTAACAGTGTAGAATAAATCCATCTGATGCCATAACTCAATCAAAACATTATAGTATTCTGCAACATTCAGATTACCTTGTTTGGTTGTACAAATAGCTTACTTGACCTCAAAACATTGAGAGGTATTCTCCAAATCTGAGTACATTTCTTGAACTGCATCCCAAATCTCTTTCATTGTCTTATAGAAGAGATAGGTTCTACCGATCCTTGGCTCCATCGAGTTGATAACCCATACCATAATAATTGAGTTTTCTGCTTCAGAATAGGAATTGCTTCTGTCAAATATCCAACTTTTCCTTTCCCCTTGATTACAAGCAATATTGATTGGAACCATTCTCTGAAACTATTCTCATTTAACTTATGTTGAGTAATCTGTAAAGGATGGTTATCAATAGGGTTTGTAGAAAAATTTGGCGAAGAATGGGGATTAGGAGAACTCGTGGTTGAGGCTTCAGTTATGGTTGGATTTGGTAGAGTTTCGACCATGATTTTGTAAACAACCTAGACCCCAAGATCTAGGTGACCAAGATTTGGCTCTGATACCATGAAATAAGTTGAATTCTTGAAAGCTTACTCGAGAATTTATTGAATCCAAGTAGAGATATTTATACAAGGCAAAATATCTACTCTATCTCCTAGAAAACATGAACAAATTCAAATTTCGATAACTGTAACTATTATTCAAAACATGCTGGAATTTATCTTCGGATTTTAAGCTTGGATCTCTCCCTTGAATCTTGGAACTTTATCCTATCTTCCAAGTTCCTTATCTTTTAAATCTTTATCTTATCCAACTACCTTATCTTTCCTTTTTAAACTTGAACACCCAATCTCATCCAACACATCCTAAAATTGGTTCTAAGGCCCAAGCATTAATTTGGGATATTCTAGGTTAAGGACTCTCTCGAGAGCTTCTTTACACTTAGTTTTCAATGTTTTATGTGTTAAGGCTTTTTATTGTTCTACATAACGTCTCCCAAGATCTTTTGGTAATTCTACATATGTGCTTAGGTTTTGTTTGTGGTATTTTCCTAGTCTTGTTACTAGTAGTATTAGTTTTTGTTCAGTTTTCCAATAGGGAAAGGATTCCCCTAATCCTAGTAGGAATAGCATTCTTGGCACTCAATAAAAATCATCGTAATCTCTCCTTTTAGTAGTGAATGGAACAATTATGCACAGTTTTCTTTAAGGCTTTTATGCTTTCTTTGAATTTTGTGAAGGTGTGGCACATAAAAGCTATTTTCCCCTCTCTTCCCTAATCTACAATTTCAGATTGTTATTTTCGTGACCATGTTCCATACCTGTCTTCAGCCCCCAAAATTCATCTTTTCAGCCTTCCTTCTCCTCTAAATTGCCCCCTACTACATATTTAAACCCTGGCTTTTCAATAATTTTTCCTAGCCTTATAGTATATATATCTACAATTACTAGCAATTGATGAATGAAAAGGGAAAATACATCAAGTGAGATAGAATATAGTACCGTGAGTCTTGAGGAATGAAAGTAAGTTTTTCTCCAGGATTAGCCCACACTAAATATTCATATACAACACCATTTGACTGATAATTTCCATTAGAAACAAGTCTGGCAACAGTACCATCCAGAAGATCACCCTCCTTATTTAGTATGTCAACTAATATATTGTCAGGTAATTCTTTCCCACCATTAGGTAAGCTCAAATCAATATGAATTTGCCCCCTGAGGAGGTACTTCTCTCCCTTTAGATATATGGGCTGCAGAACAAACAAGAGTGTAAGCATAGGATCATTGAAAGGCAAGGAATCCAAAAGGTCTTAATAGTGCAATAAGCCTCATACAGATGCATTTGACGTATCAATTTTTGTAGATGAGCTTCCAAAGAAAATACATGAGTTAGCAAACTGAAGCTCATGTACTCCAGGAGATTCTACACATATTTGCTGGGAACCTTTCTGCAGTCCACAAAAATATAAACCAAAGATGAATTTCACCATGGAGAGCGCATCTATACTGTAAGTGAACTTCAAAAGGAAAAAGTTATTTTGTGGGACTGAACTAACCATGATTTTTATGTTTACTTGGGAACCATCAGGTTGAGTCATGTAGGCATCTACATCATGGGTAGAAACTACATTGACCCAGTAACCTTTCTGTATGAAGGCAATCCCTTTTACATCTTCTGTGGCAACATCCACATCAATAGAACTCCTCTCCCAGCACCATTTGTCTTCCCCTGACACCTCTACAGGGGAAGCATGCTTCACCTGAAAAAGAAGACAAACATTTATCAGACTGAAGGGCAAAATGAAATCAAGATCAATCAAGATTGTTACGCCATGTATTCTGGGTGGGACAGAAATCGAAAAAACTAAAACCTTTGATGACTTGCTTGAAGTTTCACATGAGGATGTAAACAGTTAAGTACATGGTATTGGACATGGCAAGCTCAGGGTACTGCACGTACGTGAAACAGCCGTAGAGAGTTTTAGAG